>NC_088920.1:4032500-4332500 GCF_038396675.1 Hydra vulgaris
AAAATTAAAAATTTTATATTCATTTTTAAGCTACTTAGTCTTAATTTTTTGACACATATTTGTTATCCATTTTATTGAAGCAGTTCTCAAACCTATCTTTTAGTTGAGGAACACCCAAATGTCCTCAATCATCATACTTCTGGAACATTTAGGGATAGTTTTTACTTTTATCACATATTTGATTTTATTGGCGTCAAGGAATTTAATAATATTAGCAAATTGCTTGTTTAAATATTCTTTATTTTTTATAATTTTCATTAAGTAAAAAGTATTAATTGCTTTTTCAATAATAAAAGGTATAAATCGCATTTTAAGATTTTTATTGAACTTTGCAAATTGTAAATTTTAATTTTAAAATAAAATTTGCAAATCGCAAAAATTTGATATCCAAATTTTAACAAATATTTGCCAGTCCTTAATACAGAATAATATTCTTTTGTCATTATTGATCACAGATGATTTTTGATAACATTTAGAATACAGACAAGTTCGGAAAAAATCATGTAATCTATTTCTCAGTTAGGAATCGATAAACACCTTTCATTTTTAGTTCAGTCGTTATTGCTGGAGATATTGATGCATACACATCTTTAAGAGTAAAGCCGAAGTGAGTAGGTGTCACGTGGGGAGGGTAACCATACGGGTTTTGGCTGAAAATATTTTTAACACTTAAAATGAAAATTCTGTTGAAATTAGTTAATCTATAATTTTTTGTTTTTCTCCTTGTAAAAAAAAAATTTGTTTACCGTTTGCAAAGTCACTGTAGTTTTGTGAACGTCACTGTACAGCCACAATCTTGATACACCGAACTATGTTAAACTTGCATTGACTGTGTGCATAATGATTATAAGAAACATTTTCATTACACAAAACGTCTCCGTTTTGCTTTCTGCCGTAAATGCGGACAAGTTTGTATAGCAGATGGTTTGTTATTGCTTACTTTTTGTTTTCTACCATAAATACGGTTATATTTGTAAGGCATGTTTGTTGTTGAAATTTGAAAACGATGCTTTGTTGTTGCCTAGTTTTCTATTTCCGTTTACAATAAACGCAGAATTTTGTAGTAAGAAACTTTTAAAAGGCGCGGAAGCAAAAAAGAAACTTACTTTTAATAATTAATAATTTAGAGGGCGCCCCAACCCCGTCCACGCCCTTTGCTAAATCCGCCTCTGTGTCTTAAAAATTAAACTTTTGACTAAATTACTATTACCTATAAAAAAAATGTTTTTTTGCAGATTAAAGAGGAAACCTCTAATAAAGGTTGTTTTTTTTGTTTACTTTAATTTCAATTACATGGTAACTGTGGTTTTATTTTCGTTTAAGTATTTTAAATAATAATTAAATAATAGACTGGTTTTATTATATAGAGAAAAAGAAAAAGAAGAAAAGAAACTCCGAAGAATCCACAATTAGTCTTTATAATTATACCTTTTTTATAAAGTCTTATATATTGTTTATATATTTTTATAATTTCTTTTATAATTTTTATCTTTTTACAATTTTTATAATTTATATCTTATAGTCTTTATAATTATAGCTCTTTTATATAATTTTTAATCATACTCTGCAACAACATTTAACAGTAGTTATTCTTTTTATTTTTTGTTAGAATATTAGTATTTATATAGCCATTTAGAAAAGTGTTTTTTTTATTTGGGCTTATAATGGAGCACTGCATATTTCTCTGTTTGTTTGTTACTAAATAAGCATATTGCTTATTTATTAACACACACAAACACAATCATGTGTATTGTAAAATACACTAAGATATTGTGTATTTAAGATCTTAAAGAACAGAGCAGTATTGAATTAGAAAAAAAAAACCTTATCTAACTTAATCTTCTACTGCCAGTTTCTCCTTCTTCTTCCTGATGATCCTGCTGAAGGAAAAAGTGACAGAAACATCGCTAAAAGCAAAAAGTTGCAGGGATGGCTCTTTACTTACTTTTTTTTCACTTACACGAGTGAGTTAATTTTTATCAAAAAATGCATTACATAAGTAATTTTAAACGTTTAATTACTTATTTAATTATAAAGTTTTTTTACTTTCAAAAGTAAACTATGTAAAAGAAGAATACATCATAAAGTTATTTACTTTTACATGTAAAAGTCATATGAAAAAGCTGTTTACTATGGAGGCACTTTAATTTATTTTGATGTAAAAAAGCGAATTACTTTTAAGCGTATATTGTTTTACATAAGTCATATAAAATAATATAATTTACATTCATTTAAAAGTAATTCGTTTGTTTTTTTACATAAATTAAATAACATTTTAAAAAATGAATGTAATTACTTAAGTTAAGTTTTTTAAATGAGTAACTGTTACTTGAAAAAGTAGTTTACTTTTACAAGTAAAAGTTATTTGCATTTTTACTTTTACTTGTAAATGTAACTTTAAAATCTAATTTTGGTTATAATTATGTAAAAATTTACATTAAAATGTAACTTACTTTTTAAATGTAAAAAGTAAGTTACATTTTAGTGTAAATTTTTATAGGTCCCCCCCAACAATTAGGGGACCTATGCCCCCCCCCCTTAATTGTTAGGGGGGGGGGGCATATGCATTAACAAGGCCTTAAAAAATATATATTTTATCAATCGAAGAAACCCCAAGTTTTCCAATCGAAGAAACCCCTCCCCCCTCCCCCCCCAACCCTCCTTCATCCTAAAATATAATATTTAAAAAACATAACACTTACTTTACAAAGTAAAATAAAACTACATCATAACAACAAATTACTTTTAAGTATAAAAGTAACTAATTAGCAAAAACAACTTAAAAGTAATTTGAAAAAAAATTTTTCTTTAAAATTTTATACTTTACTTTGTAAGTAAAATGTAAGCTAAATTATTTACTTTTTCAAAGAACAGTCATTTCATTCGGATTTAACATAAATTTTGAGATAGGTAGCGTATTCAAATCCATTGCCTGTTTGAGGGCACTTCTTGGTAATACTTTTATGTATGTGGGCAGTGTTTGTTGTGGGGCATCGGGAAAGAGTTTTTTTTTCACGTATATAAGAAAGGGTAATTCTATTATAATTAGGGGCAAATGTTGACTATCAACATGCCTGTATACCAGTGTGCCCTGCCGCATTAGTGCTAGTAAGGGCTGCTAAATAATCATTGATTTTTTATTTCTTTTTTTGTTAATCTATGCATTCATTTAATTTCTTTCTTGTAAATATGAAACCCAAAATAACTTTACAACGAATTGAGCAGCGAACAATTTGAATAATTTACTTAGTAAATTAATAAAGTTGACTTTAACAATTGAATTTAAAAATAAATAAGACAATTTTTTATTAAATTTTGGCTCGTAGTTATTATGAAATGGGTGTCATAGTATTAATGAAAACACAGCAAATATTATATTGATATTTTCAAAGTTTTCTGTTTTGCACAAAAGTTAAGATTTTATTTTTTTGTTCACAATAAAAGCATAACTATACTATTATAAAATAGGAAATGTTTTTAAGCTATCTGTTCGTAATTATGAACAGATATTACGAACAATTTATTTGATGGCCTATAACTCAACCTAATTTTGAAAGTTAGTAAATCGTAGATTTTGACGTTTTTGATTTTCAACTGACAATTTTTGGTGGCTTATAACTGAACCTAACATTGGAGTTTCTAAAATCATAGAATATGACAGTTTTGATTTTCAACTTACAACTTTTGATTTTTCATGCTTACAACTAATTAAAATATGAACTACTAATTTTTAAGCCTACTACATTTTCAACCTACTGAATTCTCAACCTATTAAATTTTTAACCTACTGTTTTTTCGATCGACTTTTTAACTACGTCTTTTCTGGTATGTATTTTATTTGTTGTTGATTTGAATCAGAGCTAAATTTAATCAGCTGTGGAGCGCTGGCTTATGACTGAGAGGTCTAAGGTTTGATGCCTTGTCTTGGTATATAAGTAGTGTTGTGACCAAAACTAAAAATTGTAACTAACTTAACTAAAAAAACCGTAACTAAAATTACCCAACTAACTTTTTAGTCTAACTAAAATTAGTCGACTAACTTTTTAGTCTCACTAAATTTAGTCGACTAACTTTTTAGTCTAACTAAAATTAGTCGACTAACTTTTTAGTCTAACTAAATTTAGTCGACTAACTTTTTAGCGTAACTAAATTTAGTCGACTAACTTTTTAGTCTAACAAAATTTAGTCGACTAACTTTTTAGTCTAACTAAAACTAGTCGGCTAACTTTTTAGCGTAAATAAATTAGTCGACTAACTTTTTAGTCTAACTAAATTTAGTGGACTAACTTTTTAGTCTAACTAAATTTAGTCGACTAACTTTTTAGTCTAACTAAAATTAGTCGACTAACTTTTTAGTCTAACTAAATTTAGTCAACTAACTTTTTAGCGTAACTAAAATTAGTCGACTAACTTTTTAGCGTAAATAAATTAGTCGACTAACTTTTTAGCGTAACTAAATTTAGTCGACTAACTCTTTAGTCTAACTAAATTTAGTCGACTAACTTTTTAGCGTAACTAAATTTAGTCGACTAACTTTTTAGCGTAACTAAAATTAGTCGATTAAAACAAGCTTCAGTACTAAAAACTGAATAACCTATGAAGCCATGAATATTTCACACACGATGGCACATTATTGTGGCGGTTGAATGTCCCAAATATGGTTCATAGTGGCACGTCAAATCAAATTCGTAACGTATTAAATCAACTTTGATTATTAGAATTTTGTCCCAGCTCTGAGACAACTACCAATGCGGTTGTTGCAACTGTTTATAAACACCCAATGGGCACGGAATCTAAAAAAGGCACCCTTTGAACGTTTAATTAACATTCTGCAGTTTAATTTAACGTCTAATTCGGGGTTGGGAAAGCCAACTTGTTGGGGGTATTTTTGTTCTCACGCTCCAATCAGCGCAATTTTTTTGAGAAACATTTTCATTTGACTTAACAACATTCTTGATTTTTTTTTGACTTAATTAATTATTTTTTTTGACTTAATTAATTAATTTTTTTGACTTAATTAATTAATTTGACTTAACAACATTCGCACGATGCCTAAAAGTGTCATATCTGAAACATCAAAAAAATCCTGCCCACGCCGCTGGTAAAGCAATATACGAAAAATAAAATTTTCGCAAGAATCACAAGCGAAAAGAAACTTGCTAATCGATTCATTTCGAAAGAAGATTTTTGAAAACTACCGAAAGGACTCAGTTAAAAAATAATATCCGTTTTTTACTTCATAAAAATTTGCATGCGCGATAATTGACACTTATGAGTAATGAGCTTTTAATTACTTAGTTCATTGAACGAATTTTTTTAAATGGAACATTTTAATCTTGTTTTTATGACGAATTTCAAGTTTTCTTCCGTAAGTGACCGTTCTTCAAGTGGATTTATCGAAAATTTTCCTTTCGAAATAAATTTTTTGATCATTATTTGAAAAAACAAACTAGTAAAAATTTAAAATGTTGCTATACTGAAGATAAAGTTTCATTACAAACAGTTTGATATATACAGATATTTTATTTTCACATTTCTTGCAGTTAGGCGAATAAACTTCCTTTATAGATTTCGAAACGTAGTTTTTAAAAGCGCTCATTTCTCAAGTGCTACTTCCGAAAGTGAAACTTTTGGAAGTTTTGGAAGAGCATTATTTGAAATAGCAACTTGCGAAAGTCTAATTTTCAGAAGTATTATTTGCGAAAGTTACTTTGACATATTTTAATGCTTCTATATATTCGTTACGAATAAAAATAAATACTAATTGACAATTAGTATTTATTTTTATTCGTAACGAATATATAGAAGCATTAAAATTTGTCAAAGTAACTTTCGCAAATAATATAGTATTACAATTAGTAATTGTATATACCCTTTTGAAAGATTTTTTTACAGAAATCTTTGAAACCTTTCGGTTAACAACCCTATTTCAAAGGCCTAAAATAGCAACATAGGAAAAATTATCCCAGATAAGTAACATTCCTAAAATTTGATTTTATTATACATTGCCTATAAATTTTCATTTTCATATTAGTGATATATAGTATTGGAGCTAGCGAGAAGGGAAGGTGGTGTTGGGGGTATGACACTCACTATCTATTACCATGGAACTATAAGAGATGGACGTGCAACCTATTGTTTTACATCAAAGAGGCCGCAGAAATTAGCGAGCCATGCGAGTTTCCGACAAACTCTAAATTTTCACCCGTCAACAAAAAAATCTATTAAAATGGCTGCCCTTAGTTTTTAAACAGAAACTCTGATCACGTGGTATTAGTTTAAATTTTATAGCATTTGTTTAATAAGACTGTTCAGGATAAGTAACTACTTCACGTGTTGACAAATTACTAAACAAATTACACCAAGGAAAAAGAAATCAGTTGTCGGCACGAACAGATTTTCATCATTTTTCCAAGATAAACATTTGTAAATTTGGGAACTTTTTTCGTGTAAACAAAGTTCCATCAATAATAAAATAGATCTGTAAAGATAATTTTAAAATGACTAAAAAAAGTAAAGCGAAAAGTAAAAATGCTTAAATAAAATTTTTAGTCAAGGTCTGCTTTCATGCAACTCCTTGGTCCTTCATTCACCAGCCTTAGTTTTGTGTATTTTTTGAGTATTATTTCCGATATGTCGCCATTTTTTGCCTCGACTACTCTATAAGCTCCATAATATATATTCCACTGAGCATTGTTTTTTAGTAGGTGTATTTTCTAATGGGCTTTTTTATAACTCGTTTGATAATGCAAAACCTTTTAAAAAGTTATTCAAGTTAGTCAAGGCACATAATAACCCATTTGTTTTTGTCAAATAAAAATTAGTTTATATATAGCTGGTAAATCATGCTATGTTAATATTAAATACTTAGTTATTCTTGCGGTTTGCCATAAATTGGCTTTGCTAAATTCTTTAAAACTGTGACAAATTATTTTTTTCTTTATTGTATTTATATTCATTTTATGTATGAGTTATTTATCCTTAACTGTATATATTTCTGTTGTTAAACATAAAAATAAAAAATTTTATAACATTCATAAACAATAAGTCTACAGCAATGTAGTAGATGGTGTAGTTCCCTGGACATGAAACCAATAAGTAGCTACAAAACTAGTTGATGTTTTGTATTATTTGTTATATCTCTAGTTATACATGTACTAAAGTAGTTAAGTAAATGATCTCAATTTCTATATTATTATCAGTGTTATTTCTTAAAATATAAGGAATATCTAGCTATATAAAATTAAACTTAAAATCTGATTCTATTGTAGCCATTCTTGACGATTTTTTTATTATTCAAATAAACATATGTAACTTATATCATTGTATAGAGCTTGACTTGACTTAAAAAATGAGGGGTCATTCGGCCTTTGAAGTTAAGCGGATCTAAAGTTATTGAATTTTTTGTAGTGCAATAATTGATGATTTTTTGACGAAAGGTATAGGGCTTGAGTATGGAAAATTTGCATTGTTATGGCACCGAAAATTTGCATTATGTCACGCAAAATCAAAACAAAAAACGTCATAAAATATGCGAAGGAAGATAGTTATATATATATACATAGTTTCTATATACAAATCCTTAGAACCTATTCTTCAAGAAAACATAAATAAATACTTGTTATAAAAAGAGGAAAGAGTAAACTTGCAATTTCCACCTGGACACTTTTAAAAAACACTTTTTTTTTCTATAAAAATAAACCTTGAAGTTTTGAAACGCTAAGAACTAAAAATTTATGTATAAAAGTTAAAAAGTGTGCACATTCCATTTGATTCGTCATCCCTTTTTTAATGTATACGGAAAGTTTTATAAAAATTGGATGTGTTTTGGTACTAAGGAATCCTAACCTCTAAAAGCTTTGTTTTAAAAAAATGTTCCCGCTTCGAGCTTTTTTCTTAAAAGTGGTCTTAAGATATGGATAAAATTTAAATGAAGCCATATAAGCCATAGTACTTTCTATATATGACTGGAAAGAGGTTGAGTAACACTAATTGATGCAAAAAACCTTAAGGTGTTTGCTTAAGCATACAAAAAGATATAAGAGAGTAAAGTTCATGAAAGTTACGTGTTTTTTTTTCAAACGTCAAATGTTTTTCGTTGAGCCGTGGAATCGCTATCTATTGCTGTTATCTTGAATAACTAAAAGGAAGTTGATGTAACTGGTTAGACGAGACCAAAAGTTTTCGACGAATCCGACAGACTTTATAATTTAATTTCTATTGTTTAAAACAAAAGATTTGTAACAATGCGCAATGAGCATGGTTCGCAAAAAAAAAAAAAAAAAATAGGTTGCAAGTCCATCTCTTATAGGCCATGCTATTACCGATATTTAGTTTGATCATTCGGCAAATTAAGATGTTATTATAATTATTAGCAAATCTCAGCAATCGACATATATATTCCTATACTCAGCAAGTATAATTTTTAATCGGCAATTATTCTTACGGCAGTTTTCAACTTACCACCTCCCCCCCCCCTTCCCCTGAATACTAGCGAATATACTTAGTCTCTAAATATTTAATTTCATATAAGCGATAAGAAGTACCAATTTATTAATGCTAACTTCCACCATTTTTCTCAACAAGCTTGAAATTTAATGCGAAAGCTTATATATGCAACGTTATCATTACATTCATAATTAAAACTTTATCATTTTCTCATTTTTTCAACGTACGGACAAATAAGCACAGAATTGCGCTTAAATTGGTTGGCGATTATTCTTACGGCATTTAGGTTATGTTTGTTACATTTTAAGTACATTTAAGCTTCGGCAATTTATTTATTGTAAATGCATACCAAATGTTAAACGTATTAATAGAGTTTTCAAAATGAAAAACATTTAATAGCATTTACCGAGAGGCTCATCGTCCGCATTTAAAAATGCAACTTCCGCAATTAAATCGTGTAAAACTGTAAAATAAACATTCCGTTAAATGGCAGCGGTCGCTTTATCAAACCAGAAAATTTCGGTGGCCTATGACTGGACCTAATTTTGAAATTTCTAAAATCATCGAATATGACAATTTTGGTTTTAAACCTGCAACTTTTTATTTTTTATTTTTACTAAAACATGAACTACTTATTTTTAAGCCTACTACATTTTCAACCTACTGAAATTTCAATCTACTGAAATTTCAATCTACTGAAATTTCAATCTACTGAAATTTCAACCTACTGAAATTTCAATCTACTGAAATTTCAACCTACTGAAATTTCAATCTACTGAAATTTCAACCTACTGAAATTTCAACCTACTGAAATTTCAACCTACTGAAATTTCAACCTACTGAAATTTCAACCTACTGAAATTTCAACCTACTGATATTTCAACCTACTGAAATTTCAACCTACTGAAATTTCAACCTACTGAAATTTCAACCTACTGAAATTTCAACCTACTGAAATTTCAACCAACTGAAATTTCAACCAACTGAAATTTCAACCAACTGAAATTTCAACCTACTGAAATTTCAACCTACTGAAATTTCAACCAACTGAATTTTCAACCTACTGAAACTTCAACCAACTGAAATTTCAACCAACTGAAATTTCAACCAACTGAAATTTCAACCAATTGAAATTTCAACCAACTGAAATTTCAACCTACTGAAATTTCAACCTACTGAAATTTCAACCAACTGAATTTTCAACCAACTGAAATTTCAACCAACTGAAATTTCAACCAACTGAAATTTCAACCTACTGAAATTTCAACCTACTGAAATTTCAACCAACTGAATTTTCAACCAACTGAAATTTCAACCAACTGAATTTTCAACCTACTGAAATTTCAACCAACTGAAATTTCAACCAACTGAAATTTCAACCAACTGAAATTTCAACCAACTGAAATTTCAACCAACTAAATTTTCAACCAACTGAAATTTCAACCAACTGAAATTTCAACCAACTGAAATTTCAACCAACTGAAATTTCAACCAACTGAAATTTCAACCTACTGAAATTTCAACCTACTGAAATTTCAACCTACTGAAATTTCAACCTACTGAAATTTCAACCAACTGAAATTTCAACCTACTGAAATTTCAACCTACTGAAATTTCAACCTACTGAAATTTCAACCTACTGAAATTTCAACCAACTGAAATTTCAACCTACTGAAATTTCAACCAACTGAAATTTCAACCTACTGAAATTTCAACCAACTGAATTTTCAACCAACTGAAATTTCAACCAACTGAAATTTCAACCAACTGAAATTTCAACCTACTGAAATTTCAACCAACTGAATTTTCAACCTACTGAAATTTCAACCAACTGAAATTTCAACCAACTGAAATTTCAACCAACTGAAATTTCAACCTACTGAAATTTCAACCAACTGAAATTTCAACCTACTGAAATTTCAACCAACTGAATTTTCAACCTACTGAAATTTCAACCTACTGAAATTTCAACCTACTGAAATTTCAACCTACTGAAATTTCAACCTACTGGGTTTTCAACCTACTGTATTTTCGACCTACTTTTTTTTCGATCGACTTTATAACTACGTCTCTTCCGGTATGTATTTTATTTTAATAAGAACTCAATCTAATCAGCCGTTCAGCGCTGGCTTATAATTGAGAGGTCTAAGGTTCGACGCCTTGTTTAGGTATATAAGGCAGCATGAAATTTCTCCTTAAATGCACTTCTTCGCAGCTCTACGACAAAACTGTTAAGTCTTGTTGGAATACCGTTATACCAGAAGAAAATAAAATAAATCATTGTCTAACATTTGATGTAAATGGCGGTACTTTATTTTATCCAAAGTGACTTAACGGTCTTATTATAGAGTATAACGAAGGAGCATTTAACAAGGATTTTATTACTCCTCCCGTACTAATGTTGCTTATCTGACTTTTTTTAATATATAACTTTCGAGTCCTTAATACAAGGTGGGGGGTGGGAATAGAAGGAGGGATTTGAATTTTAGTTCAGATCTAATAAACGGAGGTGGGGTGGGAGGTTTAATAAAAAGCTGGGGCGAATTCTTTTTTCTAAACTATACTTGTCTCGGTCAGATCGTGAAACTTTTCAATCGGACGCCATATTATAAATCTTTAGTTAGATTTTTTACAAAACACGCATTAAACCATTTAATTCTTGCGTGGCTTAAGGTCAAATACATATTTTCTAGCAGCTGTTTTATCCAAATTTCAATAGGATTTAATATGGTGATGTAAGTTTTAAACTAAGATGAGTAAATTAAGAACTCCAGAGTACCTTTACATATTACAAATTAAAACATTTAGTTAATAAAAATAATTTCAAACACCTGTTTCTTCTATCAATTGATTTCTAAATAACACAAAAAAAATAAACAAGAGAAAGTAACGTATCAAACAAAAGTAACAAACAAAAGAAAAAGCTTGCGGTTTATTTGTTCTCGTATAAACTCGCTTGCAAGTCATTTTTTTGTTTTTTGCTAAAAAAATGGAATATCAAAAAGTTGAAGGCGATTGTAGAAGTTCGTTTTTATATATATCTGGGGAATTCGCCAACATAAAAAAAAAAACAAGTTCAACGGGTGTTGTTTATTTTAAGTGCAAGCACTATAGAGACTGCAATGGGACAGCCAAAATTGATCCATCAAATGAACTTATGGAACCAATTGCTTCTCACACTTGTGGATCATCTGTTATGTTCTATGACTATCTTGGTTGTCTGCAAAACATGCGCGAGCAAGCCGCTAGTTCCCAAAAGCCTTTAAAAACCATCTACAATGAAGTTCTTGAATCATGTTTTTTTTGCGTCATGTCCAAATGTCCCTCACTTATCCAAAGGTTGTCCAAGTAAATGAATCTTATAAGAACAGATAAAATGTTCATTAAATGTTTAATAAAACATTTAACAACACAAATATTTGTTGTTGTGATAAATAAAAATACATGTCGACTAATATTGCCTTATTTTTTTCCAGTGACAAAGAATGTTTAGTTGGTTTATACTATTTTTTAGAATCTACGAAAGGCTCGTCAAAGTCAGTTTGAACGTAACCCATTGACTCCTAGTGAAGCTATAGTGATGCTATTAGAACCAAACCCATTTCAAGATTTTTACAGAGGGGAAATTCGTTTTGAAGACCAGATTGGCATTGTTTTTGCTTCGCCTATTTTACTCAATCTTTTAAAAGGTAAATATGTTAAAAAATAAATAAATTTATATTTATTTTATATTTTAAATAAAAAAAGCTTTTCCCATGGAAAGTATCAATCTAAGAACTATTCAATGAATATTCATGGAAAGTATCAATCTAAAAACTATTCAATGAATATTCATGGAAAGTATTAATATAACTATTTAAATAATATATCAATTAAATATTCAAAAATTATTTGAACTTTTTATTTTTAACTTATGTTAATTTTGCCGTTTAACTGCGTCTACAACGTACTCATAATAAAAATGCCTGGAGCGACATCATTTTGTCCTATTATCAAGCCTTTATTATATTATTTTTTATATAATATAACAATATTTTATTATATATAAAAATGCCTTATTTTCTAAAATTATAAAATTTTAAAAAATCATAGAAATTATAAATTGGAGTAGATTGCTAAACTTGTAAAGAAAAAATTTTTTAGTTATTATTCGTTAAATGCTTATAAATCTACAAAAAATAAAATTGATAAAATGTACTTAGAATTTATGTGAAATTTGTTGAGTGGTTTTCTGTGGAAAACTTCTAAATATCTCCCTCTTCTGCGCGCTCCTTGCTACGTGTAAATTAAAATAATAAACTGTTATCTACCAAACGGTATATGTTTTAGAGTATCATGTGTATTGCTATCATCTTGTTTTATCGGTTTATTTTTCACTTTAAATAATTTTTGTTTAACTTTTTTTTATCTAGAAGCTACCATTATGTTTGCAGATGCTACATTTAAAGTTGTTCCAACAAACTTTTCTGGTGGTCAACTTTTTAATATTTTAACTGAAGTTCGAGGAATTATTTTGCCTATCGTCCACATTTTGATGTCCGGAAAGAAACAAGGGCTGTACAAAGCAGCATTGGAAAAGGTCAAAGAACTGGAAAATGATTTTTCACCAAATGTTTCTATGGCGGACTATGAAGCAGCTATATTATGTGCTTTAAAATTTAGTTTTCCAAACATTAGAATTACAGGATGCCGTTTTCATTTTGGTCAATCATTGTTGAAAAAAAATAAAAGCCGTAGGGTTACAAACAGAGTATGTTCATGACAATGTTATAAGAAAATGGGGAAAAAAATATGTAGCTTTGTGTATGATTCCTTGCTACTTAGTTCAAGGGGAGTTGACAAAACTGAAACTTATAACCGCTTAATTTCCCCGTGCAGATGTTAAAGAAAAAATGAAAAGGTTCGAATTATACTTTGATCAATTTTGGATCGCTTCGAAAACTCCTAACTATTTTTCAGTTTTTGGACTAAAACATCGTACCAATAATGTTTCTGAGTCACTTCATTCAAAAAAGCGTCAAAACATGACTTCACATACTGGTTTTTGGAAATTTCTTGATGAATTAGTTCATCAGATTATTTTGCCTACTGAGGTAGACGTCAGACAAATTGAAAATGGAGAAAACCTAAGACCAGCACCAAGAAGAGATAGACAAAAAACTGCTGAAAAACTGAATCTTTATGAATGTCGTCTTAATTCAAGCGAATGGACCCCTACCAAATTTTTAGATTCTTGTGCACATTTTTTTCAGACTTAAAAATGCAGTTAGATAATGAAGTTCAAGAACAGGTTGAAACAGAACTTATTGGCCTCAACACTTTACAGACAATTTCCAATATTGATCCTATAGATCCAAGTGAGGAAAGTAAATGTAAAATTTTTTATGCAAATCGCCTTGAAGTTCTTATTTTGTCTTGTAGGCATTTTAGTCTTTGTCACCGGTGAAAAGAAATATTGTCGCTTAACAACGATAAAAGATGTCCAAACTGTCGTGCAGACATTGCCAAATTTATTTCTGTCTTTTACTAGCCTCTTACTAGGCTTAGATATAATCTTTTTATTCTTCAATCCTAGTAACAAATATGACCATAAAAATTTTTTATGTGTTTTATTTAATTTTTAAAGATTTAAAAACTTCAGAGGTGGAATACCACTAAAGTTTTTAACTAAACTTTCCAGTAAGGTAGGTTTTAGAGGAGTTTCGCGGGGTTGGTTACGCATCCCAAAATTGGTCAACTCCCACCTACATTTTCAATCCTATCCCTACTTTTTGGATAATATCCTTCATTTATTGCAGGTTTTTGAAATTTACTTTTTTTGTTTAGCTCTTTTTTTAAACATTAAGGGGTCGTTTTCACATATCTCCGTTAAGCTTAACGGAGTATTTGTCGGAAATTTCATTGCATCTTTTTAAAGTGAAAGATTGTTAAAAACCTTACTCAAATACATTAAAATAAAACAAAAACTAGAATTAAACATTTATTTAAAAAAAAATTATATTTAAAACTATTTTTTTATTAATAAAGATAAAACGAAACTTCTGACTAACTCTCCGTTAAGTTTAATGAATAGATAAGACTACGTTAGTTACTCTGAAGTGCCATATACACGAGGGAAGAGAGGGGGTGGTTTATCCAACGGGATTGGAGACTTTTTGATAATATTGTTAAAAGGGGGCCTTAAATTGAAAGGGGTATCTTTTAAATAATAAAAAGATGGTTCCTACTAAACATTGAATGCTCCAGTGAATAGCCGATTATTAACTTAACTACAACTTTTAATTCACAATGAAAACAAAGAATATTAAATAAATTCTTTCGTTTCAAAAAAGACTTGGGTTGAGTAAATTGGTCTTCAAATTGGTGAATTGAACAATATACTTCTGCTGATGATAAAGGGGTTTGTTACTACCACAATATTTTCATAGTTTAGAGCAATTAATAGAAAAAAATGTTAGTGACGCCAACTGTGTTCATTTTAGATTAAAATGATTAAAACTCACATTTATAAATATTTTTATTAGAGGCATGAACTTCCAATTAAATACTCATCCGCGGTTCTATGTGATAAGGTGCACTTAAATAAATTAAAAAAAAAAAGTCACCTTCCCTCCGCAAAGTAGCACTTGCACAGTAATGATGAAACATTATCCACTTGTGTCACTTTAAATATAAAAAAACAATCATTAATAAAGTTAAGTAAATTTTCAAAAGGTTCATTTAATCTTCCTCAGCTCAAATAACTAATTAAAGCTCCATAAATAAAACCAACATACTTACCGAGACTTCGTTTAATGAATTTTGAATGAAGATGTTTGTTTTACTTACCGTAAGATTGAACAAGTTTAGATAATAATAACTGCAGATAGATAATAATATATGCAGACCCAAATATTTAGTTGGATGTATATACAGGCCATATTATATGGTAGATATTATAGATTAGGGCAATGTATTTTAAAATGCTAAGGCTTATATCGGCATGAAAAAACTTTAATGTCCCAAATATTAAATGATCTAATGGCTAATTTTATCAAGTAGAAGTTGCATTGAATTCCTATTTCGAGAAACTAGTTTTGAGCAATTTTTGATTCAACAGTGAGTACCCAACATTTCAATTAAACATAAATAACTCATACAGTTTTATTAAATCTTATTTTAACATTGTATTTCGATAATATTACTGAGCTTGAATCATAATTCATCTTAGGCATAGTAGTCAAAGGCCAATTGTTACTTAGTTTTAAATTTATCATTTTTGAAAATGTAAGTCTGCAGCGACCAATTTATAAAATGGATTATAAAAGAGGTAACATAGCTAATATGTTATTTAATTAGTTTGAATTAAATTATTGTTTTAAAGATCGACCAGTACAATTAATGTAGATGGATTAATGATGTTTTTAACGGCAGCTTTAGTTACTTTGCCCCAAAAAAAAATGTAAATTTGAAATGCAAAAATGTAGCTCTTTGGATCAATAGCTATTTAAAGATTTTTTTTTAATAACAAGAAAATTCTTTGTTACGTCATTTTTTTTTTTGTCAGTATGACAAATATAGTTAAAATTAGCTAGTAGAAAATAATATGTAAAGTAGTAAAAAAAGAAGTGTTATTGGTTCGGAAATTGTTTATTGGTTTGGAAATTGTTTGAACAAGAATTAGTTTAAAAATTAAAAAAAATCCAAACTATTGTATAAATATGGTAACTTGCGAAAACCGTAGGTATAGATGACAGTATTGTTGAATTGCTAGCAAAATTGAATCTATTAAATCTTATAAACCTTGCTCAATCAACAATTTTAAAAAATTATTCTACCGCATTGGCATCCATCACCGATAACTTTAATTTTCAAAGCTTCAATTGAACTTTGCTACTTGCCATTACAATGGAGATCTGCTAATGTAAGACCATTGCACAAAAATGGTTATATATTATCCGCCTGTAACTACAGGCTATAATCGCTACTCAGCTAGCAAAATTTGTCCTGTCCTAACAATAAGATTTCTAAACCGATTCTTAAAGGAAAGAGTGTCTATCTCGTTATTAAAACTAGATGATTTCAGAATAGCCATAAACAGCTGATTAGAAATGGGCTGGTATGACCCGTTGTTTTAAAAAAGATGTTCAAGTTTTACTGTGCATTTTTTGCACAATTTTTTGGAAAAATATTTCAATAGAAAATTTTTGTATTTCTTTCTAAATAATAACAATACTTTTGTAATTGGTAAATTTGCAAAAATATAAATTTTTTTACTGTTACATTTCAAGTTTACGTTTCTGTTACATCTCAAGGTTGCTTTCAAATAGTACAATTAATAATTTTAAGTAAGCACCTACGTAACTTTATTAACTATGATATAAAACAATTAAATTGATTAAAAAAGTGAGATAAAAACACAAATAATAACAATAATATTAATAACAACGATTAAAACAATAATATAAAACAATTTTTTGATAATTAAAAAAAGCAACAATAAAAATAATAACAATGATAATTATAATAATATACAATTGTGAATAATTACCAACTATAATAGTTATATAATAAAAATAAAGATATAAGTAAATAAATAAAAAAAATACAAGAAAATCTTAAAAAATTGTAGCATAAAAAATAATATTATAAAAAATATTTAAAAAAAACAATACAATAAAATAAAAAAAAAATAAAAATAAAAAATAAGGACAAAATTTAGTATACATTAATATATATATATACGAAACACTCACAAATATATACACGTATGCACATACACACTTACATACACATAAATATGTATATTTTTAAAAAAATTTAACACCCCACTTACAGCAACAACAAAAAAAACAACAACACTTTTATTAAATAAACTTATAAATAAAATTAAAAATAAGTGATAAACCAGATGGTATACAAAAATACAACAATAAAATAAAGAAATAGTCTTTTCTTTAAATACGTTCTTTTTCTTTTTAAATTATTTCTAACATTGTTTCTTACTTTTCTTCTTGTGATGATTTTGTTGTTTTTTATTTTGGTTTTCTAATATTTTAATATTTTTGCTTGTTTATTAATTTTCTTATTATTCATTTTTCTTTACTTTACTTTCTATACTTCTTTTTTTTATCTATTAATTTTTCCATCTTATTTTTCCTTTTCCAAAAGTTTTTTCTAAGTAGTAGTGAATCACAGCAAATAGTTTATCGACAAGACATTTCTTTGTACCTAAATAAAATACCATCACTTGTGTTTATTTAATTAAACAAATTATCAATTTATAAAATAAATTGCATTAGTTCAAGTTATTATAAAGAAAGAGTGTAAAAATTAAAATATATTAAATTAAAAATTCTATTTATCAAACCAAACATAAAAAAGTTTTGGACATGAAAAAGTAAAATAAACCTTAATTATAAAAATCAGTAAAAAAACTATGCATGTAAAATGGCAAAATAAAGCAATGTGTTTTTACATTCTGTGGCCAATTGTTTCTAACTAATAGTTTATTATGAATGGTATTTCAAAAAGGTATGGTAAGTAGATAAGTAGATAACACTGTTTTGGTAGCGATAAAGTATGTTTAACACACGTGCGCTTGACAGGTGGATCTAGCTACTTGGTTTCACATTTTGTACAATACAATCTTTATTATTAAATTCACAAACAATGTAAGGAAACAGTTTTTCATATCATTGGTATTGTGACACAAAGAAGTAAAAACAGCATTATATATTTTGATTAATGGCACACATACAAAATGACACACTTATACAAAATGTGTTTGAAAAACACAAGTTAAAACGTTGAAACACAAATAAACCGTGTCAGTTAGTTAGACCTACAAAAATCTCAACCAACAAAGTTGTTCGACAAAAAGAACATCTAATAAAAAGTGGAGCTTATTTTTAGATAATATACTGAAGAACAAATTGTTTTCAACTAATTACAGTATTTTTTTATTTTCAACCAATTTATGATGTTTTTTCTTTGGACCAATTTTTTTTTCGACCTATTTTATAGATCTTTGTTTTTATTCGATTTGAGATAAATTAATTTTCAACCGATAATCTAATCTTTGTTTTTAACGTTGTTTTTTTTTAAACTACGAAATTTTTTTTTCTTTTAATTAACAATCAATAAGTTTTCCAAGCATTCATCGAACCTTATACTTCCTAATTCTGAAGACAGCGGTTCAACCACTGCACCAAGGGTAATTAAATTTGGCTTGTATTCAAATCAACAACAAAGTATATAAAATACATACCAAATAGACAATTCAGTAGGTCAAAAATACAATAGGTCAACGATTTAGGTTGGAAAATTAGTAGCAAATGTTTTAGTTAGGTGTAAATATAAAAATCAAAAATTGCCAGTTTAAAATCAAAAACGTCAAAAGCTACGATTTACGAAGTTTCAAAATTAGGTTGAGTTATAGGCCACCAAATTAACTGTTCGTAATAAATATGAAATTTTAATTATGAACATATTGCTTAAAAACATTTCATATTTTATTATAATATATAGTTATGCTTTTATTTTAAACAAAAAAATAAAATCTGAACATAATTTGCATAATGCAAGCAATATTTTTATTATGTTATCAATATAATAAGTAATAAAGTAACATGTTTAGAAAACAATGCACAATATATAAAATTAATTTTATATATATATATATATATATATATATATATATATATATATATATATATATATATATATATTGTTTTAAACAGGGCTTTGGAGCTGGAGCCAGAGCTCTGGAGCTGGTGTTTTTACAAGGAGCTGAGCTGAAGCTGGCTCTAGAGCAGACTCCAAGTTAGCTTTCTCCAAGCTCTACTTTTTGATAATCTAGCCGCAGTTTATGTTAATGCTAGTTGTAGAATATTGTTAGAAGAGAATCAGATACATGATTAAACCTTAAAAGCAATATCAGAAAATAACTTATGGTAGAGATGCTGGTATATTAACAAAATTTATATGATAACTCAAGAAATAAGAAAAACAGCTGAACCATCTACAGTACTTCATAAAGTTTTAGGTACATCTAATTCTGATGAAGAACTAGACAAAATTTGAAAAAGAGCTTGATAAAAAAGTAAAATTGAGAAGTGTGACAAATGAACTTTTTAAATAAAAATACTTTAAATACAAATTTTATGGATAATACTTTATTACAAATTTTATGGGCAATTGTCACAACCAGAAGAAAAAGAACGTTTAAAAGTGAAATCAGCTTTTGATAGAATTAAGAAATACACAAAAAGTATACAGAGGTGAGCAGAGTAATTACTTCTGTGACTTTCTTACTAGAATCTAGTAAGAAAGTCACAGAAGTGTGTGAACTGAACAGAACTGTGACTTTCTTACTAGATTCTAGTAAGAAAGTCACAGAAGTAATTACTCTGCTCACCTCTGAATCCTTTTTGTGTATTTCTTAATTCTCTAAAAAGCTGATTTCACTTTTAAACGTTTTTTTTCTTCTAGTCTAGAAGTAGAGAGATGCTATTTTCTGCATTTGATTTAATATCAAGCAATTTTGATACAACTACCAAAACTTATTATTTTATGAAATATTCTATTATTTTAATTTGTTTCCTAATTTATATATATATATATATATATATATATATATATATATATATATATATATATATATATATATATATATATATATATATATATATATATATATATATATATGCATGTATGGTGAGTGATATATATTGCCAATATATGCATACAAAACAAAAAAACACAAGCTTGTTTTTGTATGCATTTAGGTTAAATAAAAATGGCAGTTAATAGTAGAAATAATACAAAGAGGTCAGTAACTTCCATAGGCTGATATGACATAGGCTTCTTGTTGATGGAATTCTTAAAAAAAAAACTTGTGTATTCTTGATTTCTTGTTAATGGTTTTTGAAAATAAAAACCTTAAAAACGCAAGGAAAAAACGGTAAAAACACTAACTAGTAGGTTGAATTGAAAATCTCTGAAAATCGGTTGAAAATCAAACAATCGCAAATCGGTTGAAAATAAAAGTCTCTAAAATAGGTTGAGAAAAAAATCGGTCGAAATTGAAAACGTCATAAATCGGTCGAATTAAAAAAAGCCAATAATCGGTTGAAATCAATTTTTGCCTCAGTAGGACATCTAAAAATTATTTCCACTTTTTAGTAGATGTTTTATTTTGTAGATCAAGTTTGTAGGTGCAGGTTTTTGTAGGTTGAGCTATGCGACACGAAAATTTCTTATCACTTTTTAATTACTTAAAAAATGCAAAATATCTATCATTTTAAAGTACATTTTCACTTTTTGTTAAAAAAAAATTAAGTTACGATATATTTTTCCCAAAATAGTGTGTTTTTTTTTGTATCAAAAATTTAATTTTTAGTCGTATATAAACTCATTTAATTATATTAAATATGGCTGTATACTAGGCAGCAGCAATTTTTGGCTTTAAATTGCTTCAAGCTGGAGTAGATAGTTTGTTAGAAAATAAGAGTTTTAGCGTGAAAAGTAAGATCTAAAGTTAACTAGAAGCAATCTTATTTAAAAAGTAAGTTTAAAATATCAACTTAAATGAACCGCATTTAAGACGCCATTTTTTGTAGAATTATAAAGAAAAGGTAAGGTTAATGAAATCATTCATTATGAAATATAAACTTGGGTGGGTCATAATTAATACATGAAAATGTAAAATACATTTACAAATGTAAAAAAACTTAAATTTAAATAACATAGAATCGGGAAGACTTGCTACGTTCATATTTTGCACTTAGTTTTATAGTCTAATTAAGCAATTGGTTTTTCTAAAAACAAAATTAAAAATCGGATAATGATACTTTGCAAAAAAATGCGATAATTGTAGCCTGGTAACATAAAAGCCCTCAAGTTTCTGGGGTCCCCCCCCTGTCCCAAACATGAGAGCAACAACTTTATAAAATCATTTTTTAAACATGTTGCAACCTTGTTTGATTGTTTTTAAAACAAAACAGTTCAAGTTCTAAATTTAAGAGTTTTTATTTAAGAACAATAAAATAAATTCAAAAATAATTATTACAACAAGATATTTCCGTATTACATTGATTAAATTGCACCAATTTTAAACCAAATTAAAAAATTCCAAATTTTCGTACAAAAACATCAACATTTGAAAACATTCAGCCGTCATCCTGTTTCGCTTAGCATACAAATTGTTTAATGCATCAGAAAAAAGGCGCTCACTTGGTGCACTGGTAGCAGGTGTACATAAAATCATCGTTGAAATGCAATACAATATTGGAAAAACATATTGATTTTGATGCCAAAACTCTAAAACATTTTGTTCGTGCACTGACAATCTTATATATTCACTGATTTCTTTTTTTAAATCTAAGGTTACATTTTTGTCACTATCACTTCCGGAATCATCTTCTTCATTCTCAAATGACAACTTAAATTTTTTTGATTCCTTTATTATTTATTTCATAATTAATAAATAATAAAGGAATCAAAAAAAAAATTATAATTATTTCACCAACTCTTTTTGAGAGATAAAAATCTGACAAAAATTCTTTCACAATTTTTAAATATTTCTTTTTTTCGTACTTTTCAAAGAATTGAAAACTTTTATAATTTGGATCCAAAAAAGTGGCACACAATAAAAAGGAATTATTCTCTAATTCATATGAATCTTTGTAAGTTTGTAAAGATTCTAACAAATGTGATTTCAATATTACAATTAAAGGAGGAGTCTCACTTTTATTCTTACTCAGCTGCTTCTCAAGGTACTTTATACTTGGAATAATTAAAGAACACGTTGCATACCTATCGCCAGATAGTAAAACACTTACTTGATTAAAGCTTAATAAAGCATTTACCGTTTCTTTTAAGTTAACCATTTCATCTTCATCGAGTAAATATTTTCTCATATCTTTGTATTGTTGTTTCGAATTAAAGATATCTTTTACGTAGGAGTGAAGCTTAAGCATTCGCTCTGCCATGAGAAACGTAGAGTGCCAACGAGTTTTCACATCTTGAATCAAATGAAGTATGTGATTTTTTTCGACACCTTGTCGTGTTTGACTTTCCTCTAATAAATCATTAAGTTGAGAAGAATGATTGAAAGATGTAACAATTTTCCTGCACTTAGTTAATGTTCTTGCAATGAAAAAGAATTTAGACGAAGTATCTTTTTCACCTTCTTCAACTAAATCTATGACATTTTTAACAACTAATTGCAAAACATGTCCCATGCATCTTATTGGTTGAATGTTTAAACAAACTTTTAAAGAATTTAGACAGTTGCGTACGTTACTGGCGTTGTCTGATACTATACTCATTATTTTATCATCTACTTTAAACTTTTCTACGATTTTTAGCAAAGCCTCTTTTAAATTATCTGCATCATGGCGGCCATTAAGGTATGCAAAGCCCAAACAAAAACTGATGAAATTTGTTTTGTCAGAAATGAAATGTGCAGTTGCAGATATATAACTATAGTTTTGACAGGACGTCCATCCGTCAGTAGTAATAGATAAAACTTTAATTGATAATAATTTTGATTTCAAAAGTTCAACTTTTTCTCGATATAAATCAGTTAAAAGAGATCTTAACTTTTTTCGGCAAGGCACTTTATACTTTGGATTTAAACACAAAACAAATTCTTTAAATGCACTACTTTCTACCAACATAAATGGAAGACAACAGGCAATAATGAAAATTAAAAGAGCTCTATCAATCTTATCGCTAACTTCTTTTGACAAGCCACTCATAGTTCGTTTTTTTTTCGGCGTAATTATTTTGTGATCATGTTCAAGATGGTAATCTAATATACTCTTTGATGTTTTACAAGAGTACTTTTTAGGTCTGTTACTATTACATTGATTGCATATCCATTTTGATGTTTCCTCCTCGATTGAGTAATATTCGTATGTAGTTTTAGCTGCTTCTTCAATGGACTGAGCATCAACTTCAATATCTGTTTGACCGGATGAAAAACTTGAACTTCTTTCGCTATCGTTATGATCTGCAGGGTTTTGTTCATCTATAGTCTTTCTTTTATCCAATCTTTTCTTCGTCAGATTCATCAAATCAGATATTGGAGCAGCATATTCAATTGGAGAAGACGTATTATTTTTCGACATAGTTTAAAAATGCAATTTCTTAAAGTAAATTTAAATATATATTTGAGAATAACGGTTTATCTAATATATAGCGGGAAACCATTACTTTGAGGTGTCAGTTAAGACATTCCTTAAATTTTGTTGTGTTGAGAAATTATATGAACATAATATGAATTAAGACAAATAAATCAACTTAAAGACATTCATTAAAAGTTATTGTTTTTAAGAAATTTAAAATACGTAATATAATTTGTGACAATTAGGTAATAAAAATGTTTTGTTTGTACCTAGTATTGCCCCACATTTTCTTTCATTGAATTAAATAAAAATTGGTTTGTTAGTAGAACAACTCCGCCAAAAACAGCTGATACTTTATACCGAATACATAATTAGTTATTAGCATTTTAATAATAATTAAAAAAAAAATAAAAATTGAGAGTTGAACAAGATATATATTCAATTACACAATATAGAAATAATAAAAAACATTAATTGCGTAACAAATTGTTACGCAATTAATGTTTTTTATTATTTCTATATTGTGTAATTGTTACTAACAACTACAATCATATTGTCGTCACTGTAAAAACTGCGTTTTATGAGTGTAGAACAAAATAAATTAGGTATTATTACCTCAAAAAATGATTGCTGGTATTATATAAAAGAAATCCGAAAAAGCTTCTGCATACAACACATTTCAAAAATATGGCACCATTTTTTTTTCTAATAGTTTATGGTTCATTTTAATTAGAAATTGAGATTTCAATCTCAATTTCTAATTAAAGCGATTTAAATCCAGATTTAAACCGCTTTTCATTGAAAGTTACTTAGTAATAAGGGGGGAGTAATTGGATACAGTTTTTTTACTATTACAAAACTCCAAGTGTATATCTCGCAAACTTAACAAAAAAAAATTTTCTCCAAAAACTTGAAAAACTCTGAAAATCAACTTTGAAAAAGATGCCATGGAGATCTAAATTGTAACTTACAGCAATTTGTTATTAAAAAAATGGCGCTCAAACCACTTCACAACTAACACATAACAAGATTTAAAAAAAGTATTTTTTGGGTAAAAGTAACAATATATTTTTCTCAAATTAAAAACTTAGTCGACTAAATTTAGTCAAACTAAAAAGTTAGTCGACTAATTTTAGTTACGCTAAAAAGTTAGTCGACTAAATTTAGTTAGACTAAAAAGTTAGTCGACTAAATTTAGTTAGACTAAAAAATTAGTCGACTAAATTTAGTTAGACTAAAAAGTTAGTCGACTAAATTTAGTTAGACTAAAAAGTTAGTCGACTAAATTCAGTTAGACTAAAAAGTTAGTCGACTAATTTTAGTTAGACTAAAAAGTTAGTCGACTAATTTATTTACGCTAAAATGTTGGTCGACTAATTTTAGTTACGCTAAAAAGTTAGTCGACTAATTTATTTACGCTAAAAAGTTAGTCGACTAAATTTAGTTAGACTAAAAAGTTAGTCGACTAAATTCAGTTAGACTAAAAAGTTAGTCGACTAATTTTAGTTAGACTAAAAAGTTAGTCGACTAAATTTAGTTAGACTAAAACTAACCTTAACTCCCACCCCTATATATAAGGCAGCGTGAAATTTCTCTTTAAATGCTCTTCCGCGCAGCTCTACGACAAAACCGTCTTGTTTGAACTAGCTGAAGCACCTTTATACTAAAAAACAATTAAACAAACGCCTTGCATCGTGTATTTGAGTTTAACGTATAATTTCTGCTCGGAAACATCCTAACAGGGCAAACACACTGTCTGTTAAATGGAGCGTTCGCATTGATAAAGATTGTTTAAATCATTCAAAACTGTTTTATATTGAACAAACAACACTCTACATATTAAGCGAGACCAATATAAGGCATTTTACTTGACAATGTTACTGGTTAAGAAATTTTAACGGGCTTTCTGAGCCAGAAAAATTCATTTTATTTGTAAATGAAAACAATGAAGCAGTTATGCTATACAATTCTTAGACAAGCTCTAAATTTCTAGAGAAAGAAGACACCTGGGTTAAAGATAAATTCAAAGGAGCGTTATCCAAAAAACATAAACTTTCCCTGCCAATATGTGTTGACATATTGGTAATAAGACAAACTAAAAAACTTGTTCGCAGTTTATATAAAGCGGCATGCGATAAAGCAAAATCAACATGCAAGCGAGAGGTTTTAAAAGATGAAAATAATATCTCTTGAGTCTTTGTTGATCTCAAGAACCTACATGCCTAGGTAATTTATAAAAAGCAAATAAATGGCCATATACATTCACTCAATCTTGATCAAGACACAATTAAAAAAGACCAGCAGATAATATGTTTGTCTGTAAACTAATATTTTTAACTGGTATTTGAATTAAAGCCATAGAGTATACTAAATTACAACAATCGAACCTATATTGAATGTACCAAAAGAGAAGTGATTATGAATTAAGAAAAAGTAAAGACCAGACTGATGAACCTTGATGTAACTAAATCAAAAGAATTTGATGGAATACATCCTAAAGTCCTAAAAATTGAACGGACGCTTTTGCACTACCCTTAACACTTATCCTCATTTCCTCCATTGCAACTCCAGTAGTTCCAGATATGTAGAAGAAATCGAAAGTCACGCCAATTTTTAAAAGAAATGTACGTCCATTTGTGGTAACAATAGACCAGTCTCAAAAAAATCAAAACCGTGTAAAATACTTGAGGAGTTAATACACGAATCAATCTATGATTTCTTGCTACCCAACAAATTAACTACTAAAGCTCAGCAAGGTTTTGTACGAAGAAAAGGATGCACAACAAATCTGTTGGAATGTCGGCACATTTGTAATATTACCCAACCTGTCATTATTGTCCATAAAAACATATCTAAAGCCTTTGACAAAGTATCACATAAAAGACTTATATATAAGTTAAATGCTGACGGCATACATGTAATGGATCAAATTATAGCTATCCGTGCGTCAACAAAGAGTTACATTTGGACATGAAAAATGGTTGGAAAAAAAGTATTAAATGGAGTTCCACAAAAGATCCTTTTTACGCGTCTTACTTTTTGTGATAATCATAAATAACCTACCAGACAACATTACTAATTATATAAATTTTTTGCGGACGATGGCAAAAATAATGAAAATAATAAAGACAAAAGCTGATCCTTGCAAAACAACATTGATAAAGCCGTTATTTTGATTAGAAAATAATGCATGTTTTTGAAATTTGATAAGTGTAAGGTTTTGGATTTTTTGTCGCAAAAAAACCTTATATAATTACAAAATGTTAGGCCTTTACAGGCATTGTCATCCAATCAAACGTACCACAGTCTGATTATTTGAAAATAAGATGAAATTTTAATAAAAATATATTGTTTTTTATATGAAAAAACACCACCATCTGCAATTGATCTCAATTTTGCTCTGACGCCTTTTATATGCGACTGTGAAAAGTTTAAATCAATTTCTTGTAGTTTTAGTTTAATGCGATCAATCAAAACTTGCTCTGTTGAAGCTTGCCAATCTCCCTCGTAAACCTTCTGTGCCAAATGTCCCCAAAAATTTTCAATTGGTCGTGCTTGAGGCACATTTGGGGGATTGGATTCTTTATCAACATAATAGACATATTGGTCCATCCAATTTAGGGAATCTTTAGAATAATGAGAACTTGCTAAATCTGGCCAAAATAAATAGTTAAAGTCTCCATGATCGTTGTGAATAAATGGAAGAAGTTTTCTAAACACTCGTTCGGTCGTTTTTCTAAACGGTCGTTTTTCTAAACACTCATTAATATAGATTGATGAGTTGATCGCTACAGCCATGGAAGTACGAAACATTGGCTCGGACATACCACGGTCAGATGTGGCTATCCACATAATTAAGTTTTTTGAAAATTTCTATTTTCCTATAAAACGAACACTTTCTGGGCATGTCTTTTTGTTGTTTGTGTAGTATCCAGAATTTCCAGGCATGTTGTCCCCTGCAAAACAAAAGTATTTTTTGTCATCGATGAATAGAAGCGATTTTGTGTTAAAGAGTTGGTTAACTAGTTTCCTGCTTCTTTTCTTTGCCTTTATTTGTTGTTCTATAGTGTATTTTGGAGTCTTTTCACGTTTTCTATATTTAATATGTATTTTTTTTAACTGACGGCCAATTGTCGATTGATTTTCACATAATTTAATACCTATTTTTCTCTGACTGACCCTTTTTCGATTGTTGACAAGTCTCGTTAATTCGGCTTTCTTTTCTTCAGTCCAGGATGTCGGCCGACTAGGGTGCTTTCTATCAGAAAACGATTGAACAGTTTAAGTCTTTTTAGGTTATCATATATTGTACTTTGAGCAAATCCTTCCTTTTCACAATGATTTACGATTTTTTTTTTTATATCAGGTTTATTTACAAAAAACATTTTTAGTCAACCTGTAAACTCAATCTGTAAACTCAATCTATAAGCTCAATCTGTAAGTTGAATCTGTAAAAGTAGTGTTATCAAACGTTTATCAAAAATCATGAGTGAAAATAAAAACGATAAACATCTTGATTTTGTTAATGATATATCAATTTAAGATAAAAGGTAGCGTGTAGATACGCATTCTACAATTGCACCATTTGGATAAGATAATTTTTGAAGATTTTATCTTGATCTTATTAAAGATAATGAAGATTAAGAAAGATTTAATAATACCTTACCACGTGGTCAAAAATATGAAAGGAAATATCGCAAGACCAAGCGTGATAAATTTTCCTTAATAAAAATCAACGAGTCACGAATAAGTAACGGCAGCATTTAATTCAAAATTAAAACATTATAGAATTTAGAAAGTATAATAAAATTATTAGTACTTATTTAAAAAAAGATTATTTGCTATTATATCTATTTCTATTATTAGATCATTTCGCTTCATGTTCCGTAAAGCTGTTTAACATTCCAAGTGTTAGATTTTTGTTTATTTGCACTTCTTGTTGCAGCGCGCTTAAAGATAGTTCATGCAGCAACATTTTGCGCATGTCCTACTGTAAAAAATTAATAAAATGTTTTGGTCTTCTAATTTGCAAGTTTCCTCAATTTAATTAATGCACTTTGACTTAATCAGTACTTAATTATGTCTTGAGTAATTAAGAGCTGTTTTTTACCACAAACGGTATATTTGCAATAGGTATTTGAGATTTCCTATATATATATATACCCCAGTAGACACAGCGACGTGACAAAAACGTGAATTTCACGTTATTTTGGCACGTGACAATTAGGTGACTTTTTGGTCCCCATGAAATGACCAATTCACGTGATTTATGGACGTGTTTTTCACGTTACTTTTGGCACGTGATATTTAGGTGACTTTTTGGTCCTCATGAAATGACCAATTCACGTGATTTATGGACGTGTTTTTCACGTTACTTTTGGCACGTGATATTTAGGTGACTTTTTGGTCCCCTTAAACTGTCTAAAAGACGTGCTTTTTATGTTAATTTTGGCAGGTAATATTTAAGCAATAACTATGCTTTATAATTACAATTATAAGTGTTTGGATTCGTGTAAAGAAAAAAAACTCATCGTCGAGGAAATATTTAATACGTATTAAAATACATGGTTTTATTAGTCAGTATATTAGTTCTTGACATAAAAATTTTTAATTTGTAATAAAAGCTGCACTTTTGTTAAAATATCCTCCTTATATCCAATAAGTAATAAGTACGAAGTCGTAGATCTGCAACTTACGAAGAGCACGCTTCAAACTTATATATCTATTCTCCCATAAAAGCACGCTTCAAACATAATCTAACGAATCAGTCGATATTTTCTTCTATAAGAGCACGCATCAAACTTCATCTAATGAATCAGATTTAGCTGAAAAGAAACGAATAAAATCTTAAATAATAATATGATTATTTAATAATTATCTTAAATCACAAACTTTTAAAACAAATCTTACTTTGAGAGTTGCTAACTACTTTTGGCAACAAGATTTTCTAGTGTGTTATTTGTTTTCTTTTATCTAAATCATTAAATAATTTTAAGAAAACAATACTACATACAGTGTAAAAAAATAAAAGTCATTTGCCTTCTAATTTTATACTCTGATTGCTAAAAAAGTAAATAAGTATTTAATAAAAAAAGATGTAACAAAAAAGTCGACAGATGATTAAAAAAAAAGAAGTACATAATAAAAAATACAAATTTAAAAAAAAAATTTTTATCTATATATATCTATATCTAATATCTATATCTATATCTATATAAAGTTAATAACTGATAGGCGTGATTAGAAAAAGACCTGTACTCACCTTATGTGATAACATCTGTGTACTGTGATAACATGATAATTTGTTTTCTTTGTTTTCCATCTTCTTATATTTGCATCTGTTTCTGCATTAACTTGTTCATACATTAACTCACTAGATGCAAAGGTGACAGCCCACAAAGTTGCTTTAAATGAGTAATCTACAAAGTTTTGAACAGCATTAAATGTCATTTTAGAATGCACACAAAAGTTAAAACAATTTATATAAATGTAATAGTTATCACATAACCACAAAGCATTATAGTGGGGATTTTATATCATGATTTTCCTTATCCATGGTCAGATTTTCACCTTGAGGCGCCTTTTGCTGTGGAAACATTCACCACGGCTAAGGAGCCTCATCTACCCCTAATTATATATAATATATTAAGTATAATACTAAAAATATGTATAATAAAGTATTGTCAAATTAGGTCACCAATAAATACAGAGTGCTGAAAATTCAACTCAGAATCAAGTTGCATTCTCCAACAAGATATGAATTAAATCAAATTCTTACTACAGAGTGCGATCACAATAGTAGACAAAGAGAGGGTAAAGTGAAATTTAAAGTCAAACTTTAAAAGTTAAAAGGTTATTGGGTCTTACTACAGAATGATATTCCTAGGCAATAACATAACAATACCATTGGGTCTTCCTAGTCAATAATATTTTATGCAGAACTTATCATTTGTCATGTAGCCTAATAAATTTAATATTAAATAAGTTATAATAACTTATTTATTATCAAATTAATTACATTGACAAATTTGACAGTCTAAAATAATATACAATATGGTAGAAAAAAAAGTATACCTCGTAGTAGGGTTTGATCTTTTGCGTATTGCAATATGATAATTATCTGCCATAACGTTACACAATTTTGAACTAAGCTTTATAATATATTTATTAAACCTAAATTGATAAAACATAGTTATAAGATAATATGTTTGGATAAAATATTATATATGTGACATTTTATTTTTGTCAAAAATGCATTGCGAAGTTATAAGATATCTTACGCCCTACTTTTTAAACTAATTATTATAAAATTACAATGCAAAATAATTACATTATTGTAAAAGTAAAATAAAAAGTAATTACAATAATGAATATATAAACTACATATTTCATGTAATCATTATATTTAAAATATCCGGAAAAAATTTACGGAAAATATCCTGAAAAAATTCAGAATATTTCCCCCCTCATTTTTCCCTTAATTTTGCATTCAGCCAAGTTGTTTCTCAATTTTTTTAAAAATTTTCTTAATTTTTGTATGAATGATGACTAAAACAACATAAAAACAAATAGATGAATAATATATACTTGTTATATGTTGTAATATAAGTTGTATGTATGGAACTTGTAATATAAGTTGTATGTATAGAAAACTTTTCGGATATTTGGAAAAAGATAAATTTCAGAAAAATATCTGGTATTCCGGGAATATCCCGAATAAGATAATCCCTGAAACTAAATTATAAAAAAATAGTAAATAAAGAATATCTTTCCAAGTTTCTAATCACAGGTTTTTATTATGAATAAAAAAAGTTCCAAAATACACAATATTTTGGCAACGTAACATTCACGTTTTAATCAAGTAAAATTGTCACCTGGACAAGGTCACCTAAAATATACATGATTGAAACATGAAGAAGGAAACGGGGTAAGAGCAGGCATCAAACTTTATCTGATGAATAAGTCAATATTTTCTCCAATAATAGCTCACAACACCAAATTTAGCTCAAAAGAAACAAATAAAAACTTAAATAATAATATTAATATTAAATAATCATCTTAAATCACAAATTTTCAAGACAAATCTTACATGGTGAGTCACCAACTGTTTTGGCAACAAGATTTTCTGGTGTTGCTATTTCTTTGATCTAAATCATTAAACAATTTTTAAAAAAGCAATGCTATACTTGAGAGAAACTTGCTTTACATATTGGAAGGTCGTCAACATTGAAAGATAAGTAAAATGCAGTTTCAAATACAATAGCATCATAATTATCTTTTTGTGGGGATAACATCGAACAAATCCGCGTTAATAACCTGTTTTATATTGTACATAATAACAATAGTGATAAAAGTCATATAATATATATAATAATAATTTCATATAACTCGAATATATATATTAATCATATAATATTCAAATAATATAAAAAAAAGAAATAAATAAGTATTAACCCTTTTTAACAAGTAAAGCACGAGATCAAGATGTCATATATTATAAAAAGATAAAGTATTTAATAATAATATATACATATATCAATAATAAATAACATAACACATTTATTTATTGATATTATCTTGGATAAGTTCTTTAACCTTGTTGATAAAAACCAAATAAAGAAAGAAAATCTATTTTGGGTTTTTATCTAAACGACTCTTGAGTAATAATGCAGAAGTTCTAGAGACATTATTATTGCTCAAGAATCAAGAATAAGTTCTGCTAGAACTTATAATTTGTCCATGTAGCTTACTTAATTTGATATTAAATTCGTTATAACATAACTTATTTCGTACTAAATTAAGTAAGGAAAATGGACAAATTCGCCAGTCTAAAATATTATATCATAAAGTAGAAAAAAAGCATACCTTGTATTTGAGTTTAATCTTATTTGTGTGGCAAATAGGGACGGCAAATAATTTATTTTACTTAATTTGATATAATTTAGATATTAGATATTACAACTTAAATGCATCGCGTTAAAAGATATTATATAGACCAATTTTTTTTTTTTTTTATTATGATAATACTACAATAAAAATTAATTATATTATCATAGAAGTAAATAATTATAACTAATATAATGAATACAAAAACTATACTATAAAAAAATAATCAATATAATAAAAAATATTATTTCACATTTCTTATGCCAGTTTTTTTTTAAAATAAAAAAAGTTCCGAAAGACGAGATATTTCGGCACGTAACTTTCACGTGACTTTCACGTAAAATAGTAACCTGGACGAAGTCACCTAAAATACACGTGATTGAAACGTGAATAAAACGTTGCGTGCCTACTGGGACATTTATATATATATATATAATCAGTACTTAATTATGTATTTGATATACATTTATATATATATATATATAATCAGTACTTAATTATGTATTTGAGATTTCCTATATATATATATACATTTATATATATATATATAATCAGTACTTAATTATGTCTTGAGTAATTAAGAGCTGTTTTTTACCACAAACGGTATATTTGCAATAGGTATTTGAGATTTCCTATTTATATATATACATTTATATATATATATATATATATATATATATATATATATATATATATATATATATATATATATATATATATATATATACATATATATATATATATATATATATATATATATATATATATATATATATATATATATATATATATATATATATATATATATATATATATATATATATATATATATATATACATTCAAATTCTTCTTCTTGGTATAGTGTGCATTTTTTGTAAATATTGTTATGTGCAGGTGCTGTTTTAAGGATGGACCAATTCAGTATAAAATAATCAATATTTTTTTCTTTTAGTTCCCACATGTAGGGGAAAGGGAGCTAAATAGTACCCCCTGAGGAAAAAAATTAATAAAAATAAAACTAAATGTAGGAAAAAGTTTATTTTTAGATAGAAACAAGCATTGATGAAACTAAAACAAACAATCATGATTTCAAGATGTAAATATTAAAACAACGAGTACACTAATAAAAATTAAAAAAAAACAAGGTGGTACTAATTACCCACAAGAAGGTTCAAATAGTACCACTAGTAAGCCTAATAAGTACCAAATGGTATAAAAAAAAAAGCTCAGCACTGATAATAAGTAATAAATAAAACAATAACTGGTTCATTCTACACTTGTAAAATATATTTATTGACATAATTCACATATATAACTATCATGTGACCCATTTTGAGACTCAGATGATAAGCATGCAACATGTACCCATGCTCCACAAATTAAACACTGGATCATATCCTCCTCAATGTCCTCATCACACATGAAACAGTACCAACGCTGCCCTTTTTTATCTTTGGAGGTTGGGGTAATTAGTACCACAGGTACGATTTACCCCACCATCACAGGTACGATTTACCCGACTATGACAAACATAGTGTTTAACTTCAGTGTTTTAATGGTCAAAGTGAATTGAAAAAAATCGTATTTATTAATGAAGAAGAATGGATGGGCTAACACCATGAAAAAATATAAATAAGTTACGTATATCCACGCCTGCAAGGTACGACTAGTAGGACAGTGTAATTATTACATCAAATAGTGTAAAAAAAGAGAAACAAACTTACCTCCTTTCTTTAACGTTCAATTCCGCCATTTTTTGGTCAGTATACATATTTCATCTGCTGGCTTGATTTTATTGTGTTTCCGCCAATTTCAACGAATCAGAAAAAGAACAATGACGCTGGTACGAATTGCACAGCGGTACTAATTACCCCCTTTCCCCTATTTTGAAAGCATGGTTTCTTTTGAATACTTTTTATTTCTAATAGATTGCTTATGATTGCAAAATGTTTTTTCCATTAACCCGATTTCTGTTAAATAAAATATTGTCTTTCAGGTGCATTCTTAGTCGAAAAACACATTTATGCAACACGCTTTTTGATAAACAATTTCCACTTATTGGGCAATTGTGTTTTTGTTTCAACTACAATTTTCTGTCGTTTTTTCATTTAGGATTTCTTTTTTGTTTAACAAAGCATTATTGTAACCATTTATAATTCTTTCAATATTTTTTGTGCAAATGTAGCTAGCATTAACTGTATTTCGATTAAAGATTTTATGTAATTTATTAGAGGGTAGGAAATGCTTATCGACTAATTTTAAAAACATTTTTCCTATGATAGTTGAAACAATTTTGCTGTATGGGGGTTGAACTAAGTTACATTTCTAGTTCTATTTCGTTTTTGTATTTTCTTTTCAGGGTCAAATTTAGGTTTAAAATTTTGAAAAGTACTTTTTCTCATACTTATTCATTGGATAATACAATCACGTGATCACTTTAACTTACTACTACTCTTATGCTGACTTTGATTTCTTTAGTGACTTCCCTAATTGACGGTCTTCGGGGTGATATCATTTCTCTCTCCACTTACAAATGCGTCACCTACTTAACCTTCTAATAGCTATGTCCATCCTACTTCATGCTACATGTGTATCTGCTATATTCAGTTGTATTACTTTGTTTTATTTTTAAAAGTACAATTTTTTGAGTTAAAACTATCTATTCTTGAATCAACTTTAAAAGATGGCAACCTGAGGCAAAGCTTTACTATTCTCAGTTTACTAAATTTCGTGTCTTATTACTAAAGTTAGACTCCGATTACTTTGGAATAACTTTAAAAGTTTTGTTAACAAAGATAAGTCCAGCCCATTGTTAGTTATCCGGATACCATTTCCAAAGTCAAACAAACTTATATACGGCTTGTTGTTCTATTAACATTCCTGTCATTCAAACGTGCTCTCTGGAACTTTTTAATAAGCGTTTGATTGAATCTTGTTTTCTTGGCTGTTGATAAACGACATCTGTAGTTTCACTTATAAAAAGTTCTTGATATTATTCTGACCCCTCAAACTTTATTTTTAGCAAGTTTTTAATGCCTTTAATCAATAAAACTCCAACATTTTTAAGTCTCTTAATTTTAGCTTACTCTCTGTGAATTAATAAGGTTATAATCAAAAATATTTTTCATTTTTCCTGTACTACGCAGAATTGTTAACTTCTAGTTAACAATAATTGTAAACTGCTAATTTTTTAATTGTTATACAATAACTGTTAACTGCTAATTGCTGAGTAGTGTCTAAACGATTCTATTGTACATTAGATGGAGGCGAAAGGTTATTGCTCCTAATATATATTTCTTTGTTTCTTAGAAATGAAGAAGAATGACCTCAAAGTATGATTATTATACTGCGGTTGGAAATAAATGATTTAATAATTTTAAAAATTTTTCCAGAATCACCATATATATAAGATCATGAAAAAGACCAGCATGCGATACTTAAAACATATTAAGAGCATTAACCTTTGCTTCCCCGCCTTCATCTTATACTCAATAGAATCGTCTAGCCACTTAGCCACAAATTTCAAGGAAACATCAAGGCTCTCTCTGAGGTCCTGTATTGTTTATCTACATTAATGATTTTCATGACGATCTTTTATCTAAAGTTGCTCTATTTGCTGACAACTCAACTTTATATTCTTGTTGTTTCAAAACTGTTTTTACATTTTTGATCACCTAGAAATCTAATTCATAACCGCTTCTCTTTCTTAAAATAAATTGATCTTCTCTTCTCAGTATATAATAATTTTATTGGAATATTTCAGAATTTTCGTTGTATTTAAATTGATAAAAGATTAAATGCAAATTTTAAAAGTATTTCTGTCTTGTAAGAGAAGCCTGGATCTTAAATAGGGTTTTTGAGTTATATCGTAATATAAAAATTCTCCTAAAGTGAAAAAACGTGAAAACTACCTGGGTTCTCATTAAAGACATAAAAGTGCTTAGTGTTCATGGAAATAATTATCAAAATTAATTCGTTGTAAAATTGCCGATTTTAATGATCCTCCGGCAGTTGTGAGGCAATTTTGTTTATTAGCAACCATATTGAATACTTGTGAAAAACGCAAGATCTTTAAAAAAACTTTTTATTTACTTTTGGAGATAATATTTATTAATTCAGTATCAACATTAAATAGTTTAAAAAAACAAAGAACATTTTGTTGCAAATGATATGTACTATACATCAGTTAACACAGTTCTGAAAAGTGTATAAATTCAATTACATAATGTCTCGGTTAAGAATGATTATTTTCTTAAAGAAATGTCTCTATGATTAAAAAATAAAAATTTTAGTTATTGATTCTGCTATTAACGTTTAAACAATACATTCATTGTTTAATAAAAAAGATAACAAAAAAAAAAAAAAAAATTAGCAACAAAAAAACAAACAGCTTCAAGCAAGAACAATTAACAATTATAATAATGGACATAAATAACATTTATGTCGTATACAATTTAAATTTTGCGACCACACTAAAAGTATTGTTCCTCAATTTTATTAGGTGTTGTACTTTTACTCTGTGTGTAAAGCTAAATAATATTTTTGTTCAATAAAGAAATACTCAATGCAATATTTAAATTCTCATCACAAGAAAATATGCACGTTTGAATACAGCTTAAAGATTTATTTTCTCAAACTCCTTAATCAATACAGTAGTATGCCTGAATATTACAGAACAATGTCATTAAAAACAAGCAAAACAAAAAAGTCAAGGAAAATTCAGTCATCTATGGAAAACGGTAAACTCATTTTTTGATGCTATCAAATCTATAATAGTGGCTTTTATTTTTAATAAAATATATTTAAACTCCAAAGAGCGGTGGATACCATCCTAGAATTTTTTTGATTTTATATTATCACAAAGAAGCAAAGTAAATACAAGAGATGTAAACCATTCTACAGAAAGTTCAACTTTCCATCTTCAGTTTTTAATCTTTTATCCTTCATTAAAATTTTACAAGAGTTCAACATGTAATAGAAAAATGTAAGTAGAATAGTTAGCTTAACTTTTTTTTACAAAATCATATATTTTATTTTTTACCTGCTGTTCAATGTTTTATTTGTTTATTATTTTCAAAATGCTTTTGAATTTAAATGAAAAACGATATAATTTATCATAGCAAAATCATGTGATTCTAAAGTTTTTAAAGGTATAAACTTTAACTTAGGCTGCTAGTTGTATTGACTTATACAGTGACCATTTAACTTAGTAAGTCAATTTAATAGAGTAGCTTTTGATTTTAAAAGATATAAATTTTTTTTTCATAAATGTTTTTTTTTTTTAAATAAAGTTATGTTGCATTTAATAATTCAAATCAGTTGCTACTTTTATTAACATTTTCACCTTGGTTTTTTGTTTTATAACTTAATGCAAGTAATGTTTCTAATTTTTGAATTGCCTTTTTTTTAAAGTTTAGTGTCTATATTTGCACACATGGTTTAGATGGGTTTCCAATGTCGTTTTCTTGGTATTAGTATTTATGTGAATTATGTCAAAGCAATGATTTTTACAACTGAATGCCTTTTTCGATGTTAACCTGTTTAACAAATTAGGACTAAGATCAGTTTAATGGTCACACCAAGATTAATTTTATCTTTAATTTATTTGATTTGCTTTTAAAAACGGTTATCATTAATTCACTTTATTATACATTTAATCTCGCTATCTACTTTTTAAAAATGCATAGTTTTCTCATGTTATTGTCTTATTCAAGTCAAAAAATGATTTTTTAAAATATGGGAAGTTTAACAATTAAAATTTTTATTATTTATATTTATATCAATATTATTATTTTTTTTTAATTTAAAAAAAAAGAGTACTATAGAAATAATGCACCAGAAGATGGAGTGGAGATGTGTAATATGTTGGTCTTCTTTTACAACATCTATATCAAAAGATTAAACATAATGACCTTTTTTTTTAATTTTTATCAGATTTTTCTGATTTCAATAGGATTTTGTTTATTTTAATCAGATTGTTTAAAATTTTTATCTGTTTTTTTGATTTTATTTTATTTAAATTTTGTATTTTTTAATCTTAATAAAATTCAAAACATAACAATCCTTTATTAGGGTTCAAAAATATTATGTATAAAAATATAGCAAACATATATTATATGCATATATACTCTTAAAAATATATACATTAACACTTCAAAAAATATATTAGCTTGTTACTATCTATATTCCTCCCTGACATTAAACTCATGGGGCTCATATTTAAAACCAAATATTCTAACCAAATCTTCAATTATTTAAATTCAGCAAAACTTCTGGTCTTTTTTCAGATTTCAGATTGACGTTGTGAAGTTTCAAAGACTCCTCATTACAATTTTACAGTTACTGTAACAAATTGAAAATTTTTTTTTTTGTAAAAAATAACATTCATTATAATTAGTCTCATACATCATAATTAGTTATAATTAAACACATTTTTAAGTCTTTAATGTTCATTAAAGCATCAAGAATGGTCAACTGGTCTACACTGCTTTCAATTAATCAATCAAGTTTATCTTCAATTCATAGCTATAATTATAATTAGAAATAAAACTTATCATTTTAAAAAATAACTTTTTTTTGTATACAAACTCATTCCACAAAAAACTGAGGACGGCATGCTATATAAGCAGTAAAAAGAAATATGCAGTAAGGAGACAATCGTTTCAACAAAGCTATATTTTCTTTTTTAAATAATTTAATTTTTTTATAGTTTCTTTAAAATCTTTTCAGATAAAAAAATTGTCATAAATTAAAAAAAAAAATGGTAAAAATGGCAAAATTCTAATTTTTTACATCTTTGTTGTTTAATATAGAATACTTAATACAATTACATTTTACATTGCTACAACTAAATAGACATTCAATCAGTCTATAATTATTATAATTATTTTTAATGCTTGGTTGCATAACCTTAAAAAATCATGATTTGTTTGTTATGTTTTACTGCAGCCTGTATGTGCCCTCTGGATTAAATGGTTTTTATATTGATTCTATAAACTCAATTTTATTACACACAAATAATAGTGGAATAATAAAGGAAACTTCAGTTATCTCTTATATTTTTCTCATTTATAAAAGATTTTTTTGTTTGCCACCCTGAAGTAAACTTTTCACCTACCTTTATTCTTGCAACAATTATATTGTAACATAAATGTTTATTTATCTAACTCACTGATACCCTGAAATACTTCATCACTTCCCTCACAATCAATCATTTTTCTCTTTATGTTCTTTTTTTGCTTTTTTTCTGACCTTGACTTTCTGCTTGTTGAGTTTTAAGAAATAAATCTGGACAAAACTCTTTAAATCTTATATATGCTACTTTGAAAATACTTTTTTATTTATATTGGTTTTCTAATACTTCTGTAGTTTAGTTGATTTTCAACAGTTTAATTAATTATATTTGTTTTTTTATTAAAGAATATAGTTCATTAGTAGTTACTAGTCAAATATAAATCTAACATGTGCTACTTTCAAAATACTTCCCACAACTGTTTCAACTCCAGAGTTCTTTATTCTTTAGTTTTGGGTTCAATGACAACAATAATAATAAAAATGATTATTGAATAGTCAAATATAAATCTAATATGTGCTACTTTGAAATTACTTTCCACAACTGTTTCAACTCCAGAGTTCTTTATTCTTTAAGTTTTGGGTTAAATAACTACAATAATAATAAACAATGATTATTGAATAGTCAAATATAAATCTAATATGTGCTACTTGAAAAAAAAAATCAAGATTTATTAAAAAAACAAAACAGAATAACCATGGTTTTGTGTAAATTCTAATTTTTTAAAAGAAGCTGTATTTAGTTATCTCTTTTAATTAAAAATTAGCATTCCTTATTTTACTTGAGTTAAACCTTCTCTAACCTTAACAAAACACTTTATAGTGTCAAACTTTTTCTACACCTATCTTCTTTCTTAACTTTAAATGAACGAGTCGACAAGTTCTTTTGATTCCTGTACTACATGAGATTTCTTCGTTTCCTGCACAAGAACAAATTTTTTTGATTCCTGCACAAGATGTTGGTACATTTAACAATCCTTCTATTACAATGTTACAATCCAAAGATTTAAAGTTAAATATTTTTGGTAACAAATTTTTGTATTCTTTATCTTCAAAATTCACTGCAGCCTTATTTTCATTTTCAGATAGATAAGATTTGAATTATCTAAGATATAGTCTGTTTGTAAGAAGATAAGTATTACTGACAGTCTGAAAATGTCTAGTTTTTTTTTTTCCATCTTATAGAAAATACAAACATTGTTTATCAAGTATTTTTGTTATATCTCTTAGCAACTTATCTAAAACTACTGCAAATGGTTGTATTATTTTCAATAACTCTTCTATTTTCCATTTTATCTGTATGGCCCTTACTTTCAAACCAATTGTGGGATCTAAGTCACTATTTTTATATTTGTAAATACAACACTGATTTCCTGTTTTTACACTTCAAAATGGTTTACACCATGGTTTAAACAACATTTCAATCCTAAATGTATGTAAAAAAATTTGCTCGCATTTATGTTTTAACATTTATTTACTGAATTATTTGATAATTAGCACAGTAAGTGAATATATATCGACTTTTTTATTAAGCCATACTATATCATTTATTAGGAATTGGGGTAAACAAACTAAAAAATCAGGTGCGGTTTGTTGAGTTAATTTTTTTTAAAGACTCAAAAGTTTTTCTGGTGTCAGTTAAGGCCAAAGTTTGACACAATAGCTGTGTCAAACTTTGGCCTTAACCGAGATCAGAAAAACTTTTGAGCATTTAAAAAAATTATATAGAATATTGTGTGGTTTAGTAGTTAATCAAATCTTTTAATGTCTTTTTTCGATTTTTTAAAATATTTTTTTATTAATTAATTGTTGCTAATATATTAATAATAATAGATACTAATGTGATAAAAGACATGGCGGTTGATAAATAGTTAAGTAAATCAGTTATTTTATAACTTTGAGAAAAATTTTTAAAAATTCAATTTTTCAGTATATAGTCACTACTTTGTAAGTCGGAACAATTATTTTTGGTACACAAGACAGCTTTTTGGCATGTGTAAAACTTTATATATTCATACTAGTGTCAGTTAAGGGTGTCAATGATTTTTTAAAAAGAATTTTGCGTAATTAGATTTTGCTAACGAAAATACCCCAAAATTAAAGATTTTATGAAGACCCTTATTATACTTTCATGAAGGGATATTCTAGGTCAATTCAGATAGGTTAGGAGCCATCCATAAAGTAAGTACTTACCACTACACCACTACCTTAGGCAGTAGTGGTATAGTGATAAAGCGCTCGCTTCATAAGTGAGAGGTTCCGAGTTCGATTCCCACCACGTCCCTGGTTGTACCGCGTTCAACTTGCTTCTCCGCGCAGCGGCTTTGTTCGTCAAGGTTCGTGTTTAGGAGTTATAGAGTTGAGAGAGGGATATACCCACTATTAAGTAGCCTCCTTATCTGTGGTGGCCTTCTCGGCTTTGAGAAAGTGAATAATAAAAGATAAAAAGTCACTATCATTTAGGCATTCTTTTGACTTCCTCCTTACCATTGTCAACGGTTGCCTTTTTTTCTATCCCCCATTAAAGAGGATAATATAAAATTGTTTAAAACAAAATCTGCTCTTAATTCAAGCATTTTTATTGACATTTTTTACATGTGCATTTCACAATTGAAAAATTATATTAAGGTAGTCTATATAAATTTAATCAAAAACAGAATTGTCTTATATGGTCGCATCATTTGGAATATGGAGGCTCTCTGTTTTGATTTTGTCCTCATTGAGCTATTCAGCAAAGGCTGCATTCTCTTCTGCCTCAGTTATAGCCATCAATCTTTGTGCTTGGAGACAATGTGGACAGGTCTGACTTGCAAAGGGATAACAGCTATTTGGTTAAAAACATTGGAATAAGTAGAGCTGACACACTTTTTAAGCATGACTTGAGAATTCAAAAACAAGTTGCAATGCTTACAGATCTGAGACAAACTTAATTGTACAAAGGGACAACAGATCATAAAGAGAGAATGATTTCAATGATCAAGGAATGGTGCGCTGAATATTAGAGATGATAAGGGAAGTGTTTCTTTTCTGCAAAGTCTGAAATGGCTACAGCTTTTAAGCTATCTTTTGATGGGCAGATTAGAATGGGTGAAGGAAAAAAGTGACCAGGAATAACATGGAAATAAGAGCTCCTTGTCGAAGAGCAACATTCAGAATATTCGCACTTTACCATCTTCATGAAATATGACTCATGTGAACATGAGAGGCAAACCAGTCTTACTCTATTGTATAGAGATGATGGGAATCAATATCTGTCATGTTGGAAGGATTAATATACTCAGCCACCATTAGGAACTGATCAATTATTGAACTTTAAAAATCCAGCAAATTCAAAATTCTGTTTCTTCAACAAAGATCGACTGTTCTGCCTTAAATATGAGTCAAGAATTTCTTGAAAAGATATTTTTTACAAGAAATTCTTTAATTCTTGATTTCTCTATTTCTTAAAACTTTAACATTGTCAAGTCCTATTAATATAGCTTGCAAAGAAATAGGCTTTATATATGTATAAATAATGTTTTTTTGTCAACAAATAATATTTTAATAATTAGCTGCAGGACTATTTGTATTTTTTTACTTCTTTAAAAAGTTTATCAAGAATTTTGTGACAATACTGTAACAATAACTTAATTTGAATGAAATTATCATTTCATTATTGTTTATTAAATTATAGTAAGTGTAGATTTGAACAAAATTTAAATCAAATGAACAATAATGTAACAATAACTTCATAAAAACACACGTTCATATGTGTTTCTATGAAGCTTGTTATGAAAATCATTTTCTAGGTTATTAAGATTAAAATAAAAAATAAAAAAAGTCTTTATAGGTGATATCCTTTTCTGAGGATATCACCTTAAAGAAAGAGGAACTCTTCTCTCTCTCTTGCTCTTTTTTGTCCTTTTGTCTCGACCCCCTACTCCCTTTTACCATGACTTCCTTTACAGATGGCCACTTAATTGCAATTTTCACAGAGTGTAAAGAAAGAGTTTGTGTGAAACTAATGGATTGACATTTTGGAGTACATTTTTTAAGTTTTGTATATTTTTTTATTTAGTGGTGCCAAAAGAAGTTGAATAGAGATTTTTTTAAAAAAATATTTTTTTATTTATTGTGATAAAAAATATTTATTAGTGATTTTTTTTCAAAAAATTTCATAGTTATTTCCTTTTTCTATCAGCAAGTTCTTTCTCAATATAACTAGGTGGAACCATTATATGAATTTCACATGGTGTGAAGGAAGAGTTTGAGTCAAAACGATTGATTTGCAGGTAGGACTACATTTACTTATATTTTTTGTTAATTTTTTATTTTTATGATGCCAAAAAGTATTGAATAGTTTTCTTTTTTAAAAATTTAATAGTGATTTTCTTTTTCTATCAGAAATTCTCTCTTAAAATGGCTGGAGAGAACCATCTTATAAATTTCACAGGTTGTTAACAAAGAGTTAGTGTCAAAACAATGGGTTGGCAGGTCAGACTAGATTTTGTTAATTTTGTTGTTAATTTTTTATTTTTGTATTGCCAAAAAATATTAAATAGTGATTTTCTTTTTTAAAATTTTAATAGTGATTTTCTTTTTCTATCAGGAATTTCTCTCTCAAAATGGCTGAAGAGAACCATCTTGTAAATTTCACAGGTTGTTAAAGAAAAGTTTGTGTCAAAACAATAGGTTGGCAGGTCAGACTACATCTAGTTAATTTTGTTCTATTTATGGTGAATTTTAAAAATTCTGTTAAATTGTTAAAAAATGTTACATATTTCAAATTATAGTGGCAATTGAGTTGAAGGGAAAACACCTGTTTGAAACTTTCTTGTACCTAGTACTTAGTCTTATCCAGCAGATTGATAGTTAGGCTTTACGACACCCTTTAAAGGAATGACCTCAAATGATAAGGGGGGCTATCACCTCCGGAACGATAGCCACCTTGTGCTTGTGCTCGTCACCAAAAAATAATTTTTCTTATATAAATTTGTTATTTATTTAATAGAACAAAACGTCAAACAAAGAGACACCTGCTTATGCCAACTTGATACAACACAAAATGCTAACTTAAATGCTAGATTTCAATTTATACCAATTAAACCTTTTTGTAGTAGTTTTTTCTAGTAGTTTTTATTTTTGCCTCTCCGTTTTTTACAATAATTTTTACAACAGTTATATATATATTTGTCTGTTCATTACTTTTATTTTCTTATTTTTTTATAGATTTTCTTTATATTCCCATTACGGAGTTTAATATTACATACTGTGTTAAAGTATTATGTAATAAGAATATATAAAATGGAAAAATTTCAAAACTATTTTTACATGAACTCTTTTTCTTATCGATTATTTTTTAAACTCAATAGTTTAAAGTTCTTGTTGTTTTTGGTTTAAATTTATTTTAGGAGTTGAACAAATTGCCAAGACCAATAAAGAGTGATTTTGCAATATGATCACAAATGCACTAATAAACTTATCAATGATGCACGATTTGCGATATGAACAACAATATATTGTATAAGCTTGAGATTGTAAATATGAAATAGAGTAGTTAAAATATTTGATTCATTTTTCAGTTTTCACAACAAAGATTTTTTTTGGAAATCTCTGACACAAATATAAAATTTAAATTTGAACAAAGTATTTCTAGCGATTAAAAGTTGACAATAACTACAGTGCTCTATTACTCTTTGCTACAATTATTTTTTGCACTAGAGTTTTGCAACTTGGTTATAAACCCTCTGTTCATATCCGCTCATTTTCACAAGTTTCATCAAATTTATCTTCAAATGTATATGTGTCAAGGAATAACTTAAATATTATAATTATTTGAATATGTACTACTATTTAGCAATGGTATTTTGTTATAAAAATTTTAAATCTTTTTAATAGTGGCATAACTACAAATTGTGCTCCCCCATCCCCTTCTCGCATGATTTTATCTTGGGGTCCCTTTTTATGAATAAAATCTATCGATTATTAAAAATTAAAAGAAAAATAATAAAAGAACTCCTATAAACCTTCGCTGTGTTCCTTTGGTTACGGTCTCCCCTACCCATGCCTTGCTGGGGTGTGATCCCCCATTTATCTATTTACACAACTGCTTTTTTACAAGAATTTTACATTTATATTTTTAAATTTTTTTTGTTATCTTGTAAATGATTTTATAGTTTTTATTTATGGAATTTATGTATTGAGATAAATGTAAAAGTTGATACTTTATTTTTAAAAGAACTTTTTTTTTTGTTATTTATTATTTCTGTGAATTCCATGTTAATTTTTAAGTAGGTAGGAGATATAAGTTTTTAATGATATCATATGTAAGGGTTGTTCATAAATTGTCACACCAAATTTAAATTTAAAGCATGAAGTAGGAGATCATTAACTCTTTTACACAGAGATCATAAAGAACTATAGCAAAATACCCATTTATCTCCTACCTCCATTTAAAAGCTTAATTTTTAGCTTGACTCATAATATTCTTAGCTACCTATGACCCAAATGTAACATTTTATAAAATGTTTAACAAAAGGTTCATAAAGTAGACAATCAGAACCAAGTTTTTTGTGTTGGGCGTGAAAAATAAAAAAAAAGTAGTAAAATTATAAATAAATATTAAATAAAATATATATACATATATATATACATATATATATATATATATATATATATATATATATATATATATATATATATATATATATATATATACATATATATATATATATATATTTGGTCATTTGCATTTTAAGCATAGATGTCAGTAGCATGACACTTCTCGCGGCGTTTTTCACAATTGAAGGCTTTAAAACAAAATCCAACTGATCATCAAGACTATATCAACTTTACAAAGCAAAATAGGATATATAAAACTATATATATTCTGTTTATATGATTTCCACTTAAATGTATTCCACTTCTATGTAATCCATTTAAAAGAGGATTTAAAAGGGAAAGTATTACTCTCCGATATATTTTGATTTTGAATAGATATGACATTGCAGTGTTTCTCTCCGATATATTTTGATTTAAAAGGGAAAATATTATAAAAAATTGTGAAAAACTTTTATAATTTTATACTTTATAGTTTTTTGAATTTTTTTTTAATCATTTTAATTCACAGATCAATGATTGATGACATCATTAATGACATTGGATAAATGATTAGATGACATCGTTAAATGATTGGTGACATCATTAAATGATTGGTGGCATCGTTAATGACATTGGATAAATGATTAGATGAATAATTTTATTCAACATATATTAGACAAGAGTCACAATGATGTTGAAAAGATTAGTTGATTAAATCAACATGGACACCAGTATATCAAAGTTAAAGGTATTAATTTTGTTGAAGAGCAATATATGAGCATTTACTGCTCTTCAACAAAATTAATCCCAACAAATACTCAGTATATGTTGTTACTCTTGCTTATCAAGTTATTGCCGATTGGTTTACAAGATGCAGACTAGCAAACAAATAAAAACACAAGAAATAGTAGCGGTAAAAGATTTTAAATCCTGTAAGTCATAATTATTATTATTTTTTTCTTAATATTTATTAAAAATATTTAAAAAACTTTTAACATTTTTAGGAAATAAAAATGATAAAGAACTACCACCACAACAGGTTGAAGTATATGGAGATTTTTAAATCAGAAAAAACTGAAAAAGAGAGGTTTCCTTCAGCAAATATAAAAGTTTGTATAATGATTTTATACAAATTATATTTGGATGATGGTTTTTTTTTTTTAACAAGCCGTTATTTGTTTAAATATGTACTTTATAGTGTTAGAAGAGGAATGAGACATGCTACCTGTGGGGTTAGTAATTTATAAAAGTAACACAAACAATGTTGAAGCATCTCATCCGTCTTCCAACAATTATATAAAAAAAAAAAAAATAAATAAAAAAACTTGTATGTTGAATCAAGAAATAATGAATTTAAAAAACAACAACAATTAGATCAGGACAGATTATAGAAAGTAAAGCATTATCAAAAGATACTAAAAGATCTCTAATCTCTAAAGCGCTCAGAAACCGTTGGCAGCAAGAAAACCTGCTGCGAAGAAAACGAAAATGACTTCTAAAAATAAGTTAACTTTTTAAACAACTGATGTTTTAAGTAAAAGCAATTTTAAATTACTAAAACATCAAATGATCTTTAAACAAGGTATTTTGTTAAAGAAATTATGTAAGTTTTGAACAAATTCATTATGTTTTGAACTGCATTAAATAATTTTGACATCAAGCATCATCTGTAACAAAAAAAAACAATTTAAAATAATACCTCGTGTAAAAACAGTTGGCTCACACAAAAAGCTGTTTAGGCGAGAAGCTTGCTTGGTATGCCATGTCTGTTTTAAATAAACTTTTCACAGCACATTGCGCTCATTTATTTCTGTCATGAGTTGCATTAATCTTACTCACAATTTTAGACCAACAGTTTATTATAGTGAATTAAAAAGTTGATATTAACATATATAACAAATATAGAATAAGTGTTGCAATGGAAAACAGAAATGTGAAACATTTTAAAAAAATGGCTTAGTTGGAAAACCTGTTTTATATATCAGAACCAAGAGATCATGATACAGAGAGATTTTAGAAAGTTGCGGATTTAAAAATCACTAAAAAACTCTTCTCTAAAAAATGCTTCATAATATAAAAAGTAAATGTATGTTGGTCTGAAATTAGCTTCATAGAAAGACCATAAATTTAGTGGAACAGAAATAATTAGCGATTTGGTTAGGAAAGAAAATAAAACGTTATGTTTTTTGTTGATGTAATACCCCTAGTAGTCCCGATGACTCTTGAAGTAAAGGAAAGATATAAAATGAAATGTCGATGAAAGTATTATTTATGAACTGGTCATTAGTAGTACAGGATATATAGAAACTATTATTGAACATTAAAAAAACAATTGAAAAAAAATAAATTGTAAAATATAAATAAGATTTAAAAATGTAATATCTATATCTTTATTTTTTTATGAACTTCAAGACCTGCTTAAAAAGTCTCATTGACATCCTATTAATACTTTTAACACCTATTAATCCAAACAAGGAATGTAACTTCATGGGTAATTAAGATCTACTCATTTTCTTTTCTTTTTAGAAAAAAATACTTTCACTTACTTTTTTCTTAATGTTTTCATTATAAATGCACATTATTTATGCAGTTGATTATTTTGTATTTTAAAGTGAATAACAGTAAAATAACTGTTTTGTGTAAAGATTTGTAAAAATGTTGTGTTAAATTATAAGTTTTATTTTTACAAAATGTTGTATAACTCTAATTGTAATTAGCAATTATATTTTAGCAATTTTTTATTTATGAATACGATGATAAACTTTAATCTTGCATTTGCATATATGTATAAGTATTTGTTTATATGTAAACTATCCATTTTAAATACATTAAATGAGTAGGCATAAAATGTTCGGTAAGTTTTTAAATTCCATTTGAATTTTCAGATGGAAATTAGAAATTTACTAAACATACTGACCTACATACAGGAATTGTGATAGAAATCTCTCAATCAACAGACTTTAAAAATGTTGTCAAGAATGGATTTTACAAAAGAACATTTTCTATAATTACTTAAAAAAACATCTGGTGGGAAAATATTAGTTGTGTATCTCAGGACCCTGAGCACTTTAATTTAACAATTTTAATTAAGAAAATTATGCACACAGAAGAAAAATTTAAAAATGTTCTCCAGAGAATTATATGTTGGATAAATTGTTGGAAAAATATATATACTTTTTTGTTTGTTTGTTATTCACCTCCATAAGGTCAAGAAGGTCACTACATAAAACCCTCTCTCAACTCTATAACTCGGAAACACGAACCCTGACGAACAAAGCCGCTACGCGGAGAAACAGTTTGAGCGCGGTACTACCAGGGACGTAGTGGGGATATGGTAATCCACACAAGAATTTATTTTTCAAATTTGCTTTTGCGCCTATATTACATTTTCTTGTGCGTTTTTTGCTACATCTGAGTAAAATCCAGCATTTGAATTTTAATTTATATGTTTAAATGTAAAATAAGACTCATCATCAATGACACGGTTTCTGAATTAGCAACAAATTCTTCCACATTTGAGTTGCAACTGGTTCAACTGTTTATCAATGCGACCAGGGATTTGTTTTTTCTTTAAATAATGTTTGTTTTGTTTATTAATGTTTTTACAATGTAAGAATTGCTTGAATTTATTTGAAATTTTTCCTGTTGAAGTTCCAGGCCGGTTGTTCAAAAGACCTTTTAGGAGTTTGATTCCTAGCAGTCATAATTTTAGGTTTCCTGCCTGATCCAGACTTAGGAGACTTATACGATTAGAGGCAATAAAATACTCTACAATGTTCTTTGTTTTAGCGTTAGGATGCAAATTACAATAGTTGTACACTTGTTCAATTAATTTGGTCGGCTTCATTTTTGGATAACTTTTTTATTGATTAAACTTAATGAAATAAATAAATAATCTGAATTAATACTTTATAAACAAAACAATTAAAAAAGTGGATAACTAAAAGTTCAATAAGCTTTAGCTTCTCAAAGATTGTGACAAACTTTTGTCACCGGGGGTTATATATATATATCAGTGAAATAATCAAATCGTTTTTACACTACTTTAAAAATTACCAATGCTATATAAAACAAGATTTTTACAGAATTTATTTTTTTCAATAATTCTATATACAATTCTTAAAGAAAAATGCAAATGCGCAATACGTAATTTTAAATTTATTATTTTCATTCATTTTTTGGAATTTGCGGCAAAAAATTACAAAAAAATAAAATAAAAGATTTTTAAAAAAAAGAAGCAAAATGACTATGTACAGTTGAAAGAACAAATTTTCGAGATAATTCCGGACTTTAGTATATTTATTTCAACATTTCCTATACATACTCTTATACATATTTTCATAAAATTTTCTATACATAAGTTTCGAGTAATTTTTGTGATTTTGTTTTTAAGCTTTTTCACTCAGTATTCATAGAAAAAAAAAAAAAATTTGGAAAAGAAATTAGAAACTACTCAGCTTAAAGCAAAATTAAGAGGAAAATAAGGGAAAATTTATTGCAGATTTTTTCCGGATATTTTACCTAAACAGTTTTTTATATTATACTATTATTTTATACTACTTAAAAAATTATTTTTTTCAATACTTATCTAATGATTTGAAAAGGATTTGGTATTTTAGTAAAAAATAAGAAAAATTGGTTAACTTCAGTTCGATAGTATGCCAATACCAGCCCATAAATGGACAGACTTCAAGTTCTGTCCTGTGTGTCAAAATGAGTTTAAATCTGGATTGATATGCAAATCATGTTTGTTAAAACTATCAAGGCAGCAGTGTCCCTTTGACCAAGCAGAAATCAAAAATGATATTAAAAACTTCCCGTTAACTATGCATTACTTAGTTTGTGTGGTGGGACTATTCCAGATTATTTTGAAGTTGAAATTCCTGAACTAATTATAAATCGTAAAGAATTTGATGCAGCTAGAATTGCTATTGAAACCCTAGCTGAATGCTTGCAAAATATTGTCATAACTAGTTCTAATTGCAATTATACAAGTGGTAATGGGCTTTCAAGGCCAATGCTACGAATAGTTGTTTCAGTTTTACATTGTCAGCTTGCAGAGGTGGAAGGTCAGTCTCGTGCTATGAGAGATGCACGAAGTATTGGTGAAAGAGCTGTGAAAGAACTAATTTTGATGCATCAAAGCTCACAGACGTTATCTGCAGCCCTTTGGGCAGCTTTAAAACAAAGAGGATGCCAATTTTTAGGTCCTGCTATGCAAGAAACAGTTCTTAGGTAAAAGACAAACTAAATCTTTGTTTTTTTCATAAATTTGTCATACTTTATTATAATTATATTTAATTTAATTATGTTATCATTATAAACATAATGCTAAGTTAATGATTTAACTTTACATTACTTCATTTTAAGTTTCAGTATAACTTTAAAAATAGTTAAAACTAATAATAGTATATTTTGCTGTTATGTGTATAGATTGATCACTTTTATCATTAGAGAGAGATTGTAGTTCAACATTTAGAAAAATAAAAACCTCTTAAACAACTATTGGACATGTTGTAAGTAGCTTTACAGAGCTTCTTGTTTTAAGGTGGAAGTTTTTATTTGAGGAGGAATTTAAAATTATTTTTAGCCCAACTAACAGCTGTTTAACTGGAAAATAGAAATATTCTTATTGGATTTTATAAATTTATTTATAAAATTTATATTTTTTTTAACTGTATTTCACACTATAATAATGTCAGGTAACAAAGAGAGATCGTGATTCATCATTACTACAACTTTATGAAAAGGTGTTTTTCTTTAATCTTTGTTGAATGTTTGTTGAAAAATCGTTTTGGCTTTAAGTGCAAACACTTATTGTTTGTTATTTGTTTTTTATATTCAGTATCGAACATATTCAGCACTGAGAAAAGAACACGATGCAGAAATTGTTCAAATTGCAAACGAAAACAAAGTTAAAATATCCCCAGAACAATTGTCAGCTCTTTTATATGCCGATGATGATCATAAATCACATATGAAGTCAATCATTGACAAGGTGCGTGATTAAAGGGAAAACCTTTTTTTTAAAGAATAAAAAAAAAGTGTTAAAAAAAAAGAAATATCTATACTTTATTTATAATTATAGCTACAAACTCGTGCAACATTCTCATAAAGTCTACAAGAACCTATTATTGAGTTTTAAAGGACAAACGATCCAGAAAACTTAGAAAAGCAATTTTGTCACTTTGAAAAACTAGCTAGCATTGATCCTAATCCCAATGGTGAACCACCATAATGGAAAGATATAGGAGAATGCATGACATCTCTTCTTGTAGTTGTGTCAAGATATAGAATTTTTGTTAAAGTATGTTCTTTTACTTAATAACAATTTGTTAGTAAGTGTTATAAATTTTTACAATTAATTATTAGACTTAAACCACTACATAGATCAATGTTTTGTTTTATTGGCTTATACTAATAAAAATAAAGGAAATATATACAAGAAACTTAAGTAAGTAATATCAAATTTAATAACTTATCCATATTTTTCATTTTCTTTAAGTTGAATAAAATTTAGTTTGGTTTTGTGCGTAGATGATCAATAAAAAATACAGATTAAGACTGTGTCTGGTTCTCTCAACCATTTTAATTATTAATTTTTAATAGTTTATTTTCTCATTAATGCAAGCCCCTTTTATGTTTTTTTTAAGATATTATACATTTGTTTCTTCCTAATTTTTCCAGAAATACCTAATTTTCTGTATGTTATGTTCTACATTTACAAGTCACATTAAACTAGGTTTAACTCTCCTCTGTCCCACCTCCTCATCTCTCCATATATTATAAATATTAAAAACATTCATTATCAAACATACATATCGAAAAATACAAACACCATAAACTTTTCCTTTTATTACTAATAATCGCAAAACTGTGTAACAAGAGTCAGTATAATTTAAAAGTTACGATTACCACTAAGTTTTATTTAAACTTTCAAAATTTAAGATACTGAAAATGCAGAAGTATTCCAGCTGGGCATATTTCACCAGATTCTTGTGAAAATGATCTAAAAAAAGTCAAATTAGACTTTTTTGGAATAAATGGTAAGATTAATTTAAATCAAAGTTCTTCAAATTTATCAAAATCTCAGCAAGGTAAAGTTATTTTTGTTTTCAATATATTTTAGCAATATTTTAGTTTTTTATTGCTAAGTAAATCTTTTGATTTTTGGTTTAAATTCAGCTCAATATAGAACACAAGTAACTAGTAATGATGCACCGAATGGGTCACCATTTAGTCCAGTTTGTTCAACTTCAAAGATTGATGAAGGTTTTTATTATTGTTTTTTTTTTTTTTTAATTAAAAAAAATTATTGTTTTTGTTGATAATTGTTAAACCAAAACATTTTTTATTGTTGTGACACTAGCGCTAAGGCCAATAATTTGACTAAATCATTTTTTGCCAAAAACCATCAAAAAATTACTTGTAATGTTGGTTCATTAATTCACAATATATATTTATAGGGGTCGAAATAGTTGCTAGACACTAAGGGTCATTGGACTATTTTTGGAAATTATCCGAGGGGCTAACCAACCATTGTTAATTTTTGGTGACATAATGAACAGTGGTTGGTTGCCCACCTTTTGGGCATCTTGGGATGATCTGAGAGGCACCAATGTCCGACACCTATTTCAACCCCTGTGTTTATGTTTGGTAACTATGTAAAAAAAAATTTTTTTTCATAAACTTAAACTTAATTGTAAGGTTTTTTTGCAAAATTAAAACTTTATTGTGTTTTTTTTCATAAAATTGCCAGCAACTATTTTTCCCCATTGTTTTTGTTTTTCTAACAAATTTTATTCTGTTACAAACCTGTGTACCAGAGCTTAATATGAAAAAATTATGTTTGCATTTTTTTTGGGTGGTTGTAATAGCCAATTACGTTGTCAACAAGCATGATTAATGTTCTCAATACCATTATTTAGCATTTGTGGTCAAGAATGGTGTGTGATTTTGCTCGCAATCCTGTACATATTGTAAAATTAGTATCACATTTATTCAATTGCACGTCTTCACCTTATTTAGATTTTTACACACCTAAAAACTTATTAATGCATGTTTTAACATATTATTAACTAGTTATTGTTTTAACATTTTAAAAGCAGTATCAATAAGTAACTAAGTAAAAGTTATAAAAAAATTTATGTGAAGAATTTGCAACAAAATACATGCATGTTAAATAACATTTAATAAGCAACATATTTTTAAAACATAATTACTTTGTTTTGAAAAGTTTTAAGAAAACTGTTTTTTAATTGTTTGCATGAGAGATCTCTTATGTAAATAAAAGTTTTAAGAGTTGAGGCCTACCTGTTCCAGGTAGGCCTCAACTTTTTCTCCGATTAGCGGCTTTATTTGTCAAGACTTATATTTTAGAGTTTAACAGTTGAGAGAGACAACAATTAAAAATGTATGTTAGTTAATAGCCCCTCAGTCTTGCGGAAGTAAATACAATTTTAAAAAATAGCATCATTGCACAAAGAGCAAATATTTGGGCAGGTGAGGCTCTATAGCCATGGTGATGGCAATTTAAGTTTTAGAGCTTGGTTTTTCTTAAGTTACAGTTAAACAACTTTTTAGAAAAGCAAACTCAATGGTTTTTGCTAAAGAAATTTTTTTGGTTTTGTATTTAATGCAAAATTAGTTTTTTTAAAAATTATAACCAATCAAATGAAGAAAGAATTTAATCAAATGCTTTCTTCACTTGATTGGTTAGTTTTTTTGTATCATCTGATTATTGCAATGTTGCTAGTAAGAATAGATCATACTAATGACACTAACTTAAAATACTTAAAAATAATTTTAGTCAATCATGTTGATTGTAATACTTTTTTGTTTTGATTAAGGATCCATTAAAAAATTTTCTTTTTCTTTTAAATAAGATAAGATTTATTAAAACAAGAATTCTCTTTCTCGTCTCAACAACAACTGAATTATAGGTAATATTTACCAATCTGTCATGGCTACTTTAAAAAAAAATATTTTTAGGGAATTTAACTGCCCAAATATTTGGTCATCCAGTGGAACTATATGTAAATAAATTTCTAAACTATGAAGAGGTTTTCAAGTGTTTTAATGAAAATTATTAACTAATCTTAAAATTAAACAAGCGATAAAGTTAAGAATAAGTTAAGCTAATGTTTAAATCTGTGTTTGATTATTATTATTATTTATTACTATTTTTTTTTTTTTTTTAGGTGCCCCAAGAAGACCTTACGGTCTTGTCACAGAGCACCGCGGAAGTGCATTTAACCAGGAAGTTCACGCCTCCTTCCTTACCGTGACACGAAAATATGTCCAAAGCTCGTTTCGAACCTAGATCTCCTGCTTATAAAGCAAGCGTTCTAACCACTACGCCACGGTTTCACAATTCCTACAGTAAGGCTGCACAACGATTCCTACAGTAAGGCTTCACAGAGTTTTCCTGTTGTCTTGGATACCATGACAGTCATCTTATAAAATTCTTCAAATGTGATAAAGAAAAAGTTTAAAATAAGTAAATGATTTAAAAAAAAATCATTGCTATCGTTTGATAAGTGTTTAAGTGTAAAATAACATTAGACTGCAAATGTAAAATGGTTACTGAAATTTATAAATATTAGTGATCTGTTTCAATTTATCTGTAAGTGTGAAAAAAGAAAAAAAAAATCTCCATCATGAGCTAATATTTTTGCATTTCCAGAGAATGCGTGTGGTATTGGTTAAAAGTGTTGGCGTAAAAAGAAACAAAACAAATTATACAAAAAAGCAGTAAATTAATTTGCTCAACATAAAAGAACTTAACCTGCTTAAAATAATTATAAAATAAATTTCAAACTTGAAAGTGAACTCAGTTTTTTTTTTTTTTAATTTTAAAATTTTTTCATTATATAAAAATAGATACTGGATTTTAAAAACCAAATTGAAAGCAATTTTTAATCTCCAATAATAAACAATTTTACTTTTTTTTTTTAATTGTTTCTGACTTTTTAAACTCTTTATCTAATATCGCCTTATTAGTAGTATTATTGCTGAATTCTAGTAATTCAATTCGTTTATAGAATAAGTGCATGTCTATTTTATTGTCTATTATAATATGCGTATTATTTAATTTTTAGATAGATAATAAAAAGTATTCTATGATAAAGATATGGAGTGGTGACTTTAACAATAATCGCTCAAATCCACAAGGATTTCATCTTACGAAACCATCTGTTCACCCTCCACCAGGTTTTTAACAACTCTCTGATGATTAAAGTTTCAATTTTTTGTAAATAATTTTTTTAAAAATTTTTTTCAATGTCTAATAATTGCGTTTTTGTATTTAAATGATCCATCCAATTTGCAATTGATCGATTTTTGACTTACATGCATTTACCTAATTATCAGTAACCAATTTTTTACCTAATTATCAATTATCAATTTTTTACCTAATTATCAATTATTAATTTTTTACATAATTATCAATTATCAATTTTTTACCTTATTATCAATTACCAATTTTTAATTTACATACATTTACCGAATTAAGTTTTAGGCCAATATTAGCAAGTAATAGAAAAATAGAAACAAATATGGAAAAATATGTATGCATTTGTGCACAAAATAGTAAAACGATTAAGGATTTAAAAAATAACACGCAGTATTTACAAAACAAGCCGTTCTTATTTTCAGAATAAGTAAGCCACTTATGTTTTTTAAAGTGCAATCGTTTTAGGAATCTCTTTTCTTCTTCTTTTTTTTTTTTACGTGTACTGAAAATGGGTAGACAAAATTATCCCTTGGAATATTTATCATCTCTAACAATTCATATTTCATAGTATCAGTAATTTTATTTGAATTTGATACAGTTTCTTTATTTAAACAACGTCGGTAGTAGATTCATTACACACATTCATTGATGTACTTAGAATAGGTGGTTGGCAAATTTCCCTTTCGTTGGTTTAAGAATATTTATAAGAGAGGTATATGAACTTTTTTTTTAAGGCGACATCAAAAATTATACTTTAATTGACTTCAAGAAATTCCATTGGCTCTGATCATCTAGCTTTATGTGTTAGAACTTTATAAAGATTATAAAATGAAGCTTTAAATACATAAAAATGCACAATTTATTTGGAATTTTTTTTACATACAAAGTTTTATTAGCATTTATCGGAAAGTTTCTGAAATTCCGACATTTCCATAAAAAACAGCAATGTGACTAATAAAGCTAGATCTGTGCTTAAGTGCATAAATAATTTAGAAAGCTTTTAATGAAAATTCTTGAAACACGTTTAATAGAAGTCAGTTGTTGCATTCATAAATAATAAACGTGTAAACAAGTACCAGCGTTAAAAAACCCCAAGAGAAACTGATATTAAATGTTAAGTAGCAAGATTACATTGCAAAATAGTTGCGTTGAGAAATAATTTGTGAACGCCTAAACGTGTTTTTTGAAATCGATTTATGGTTCGAATCTATACACCAATCTCAAAGCTTGGTATTTGTAATTGCTTATCTAATTAAGTTCGTTATATATAAGAAAGTTTAAGTTGTTGAATTTTTTGTACTTGGTCTTTAATGTTGTAGGTCAAAAGTAATTAGCTTTTATCTTATATGATTAATTAAATAATATAGGATAATCTATTATTGGTTCGAAACATGGGCTGATTCTTCATTTTTATAGTGTTTGAGATAAAAAGCTAAACTTTCAGACATAAAACAAACTCCAAAGCATTTATATGTGTATAGTTAAGTCAAATAAGGATATGACAATAGTTTGTCGCTGGATAGCTCAGTTGATTAGAGCGTCAAACAAAATGTAAAAACTCGGACTGCTGTACGATACGGGTTCGAATCCTGCTACCGCTATCTTAGCGCTTTAGTATTAAAATTGTTGGTCGATAACGGACGCTGTTTTGGATTAGTCTTAATAACTGTTTGTGGCTGTTCCTATGCTATGCCAACAATTCTTTGGATATAACATTGTATAGCAAAATATAGCATGAAAATTAAAATAAATAAAAAATAAAGGCTTTACTAAAAAGTGCGATAATGTAATAAATAAATTGGAGTCTCGGAACAAAATTTCCCCTTTCTGCTCCAAACGTTAGAGCAAAACACAGTGGACCCGAATTGCCAATTTTGAGACAAAATTAATAACTATTTTTTTATTTATACTATATTCAGTAAAATAAGCATGAATTATAGGTTTGAGCTTATTATCAAGGTTTATTTGGTTGCGATGGATACCTAAATTTTTGTATAGCAGCAACCTACTTTTTGTAGTCGTTTGGTTGCTATAGATACCTTATTACTCGGCTACTATTTAAAGTTAGACACCATTTGAAGTTGTTAAGTTGGAAACTTTTACAAATTGAGACACCATTTGAAGTTGTTTTAGTTACTGACTTTTACATTTACTGCAAATAAAATTGAAAAAAATGAATCTTTCGAAGTATCAAATTATTTCTGTGTTATCAAAATAATCTCAGATGTGTTCAATTTGATTTTAAAACTTTAAAAAAGCGCTTTATGTAAATGTCTGAAACTAAATGTATTTATTATATATATGCGGTTGCGTTATTCTGGACTCATTAAAATAACCTTTATGTAAAGTTGAACAAAATTTTTAAAAATTGCGGATGCTATCTTCTTTTTGTGACAAATTATAAACAATTCAATTCAAAATTCTACAAATGTAAAATTTCTTTACACTTGTTTATGTATATTATATATATATATATATATATATATATATATATATATATATATATATATATATATATATATATATATATATATATATATATATATATATATATATATATATATATATATATATATATATATATATATATATATATATATATATATTCTATTATATTTTTAAACGAGCAACTTATATCAAGATATGTTATTGTAGATACGGGTAAAAGGCAAAAATGCGGAAGTTTTTAATTTTCAAAATGTGGGGAAAATATGCGTTAATTTTCTCTTAACCCATATGCTTACCGGTGCCCCAACCAAAATATAAGTTCATTTTGTTGCTTTGCGCAAAATAGATTTAACCAAGGTTTTATCTGTTTTTAAATAAGCCCAAATAGACACTGTATATTTATGGTTTGGTCCAATAAACACTTTACATAATTTGAGAGCCATTTTTCCATCAATAAATGTAAATGTCTTTTTGCATACAAAGAGTTTGTAAGGACTTTGAAAAAACAGTTCGAAATGTGTGGATCACTTAGCATTACATAAAACAATGACTCGTAAATTACACATTTTAGTAGAGCATTATTAGGATTAATTTAATATAACGTTTTTATTTTGATACCCATTTATTCCGAAATATCTTAATTTTAACATAAGTCTGTTTTGAGGTAGAGAATCAACGCTTTGGCAAAATCGAGATTACATCTATAAATCGGTGAAATACTATAAGAGATGAAATAATATTAAAAGTCTCTATTAGATGAGTCACACATAGTTTATGGCGAAGAATGCCATATAGAGAGCATTTTATTATCGTTAATTCATTTATATATATATATATTTGTCGATGTTAACAAGTCCATTCTTAGTCTTCAATAAAGTGTAGCAAGATATCAATGGATTAAAAAAATATTAGTTAAAACTTTTTTAAACAAAGATATGAAGCTACAAAATTGAATAATATTTCGCTATTTTCTAATTATCCGTATAGCGATATTGTTGACCTATATTTCTACAACAAATTAAGTAACTTTATAAACACATTATAAGTATATACTTCATCTAATCAGTTTTATTATGCAGCGTGCGCTGCAATATATGAAGTTTGCTTTTATCAAAGAATGAATAGAGATTTAAAGATTTTTATATTTTATATTTATGTTTTATGATTTTTATATTAAGTTATTTCTTGTGTAATGTCTCTCAATATACTTTCCGTGAGTATTCAGGTGTTAAGAAACTATATAAACTTACTATCGACACCGTGCTCTCTACATATACAAAGACCGATTACTCGTGTTTCAAAAAAGAGTTTTTAATAGGCAAATAATTCAAAAGAACTTCAATAGTTCACGTATTGAAGTTTTTAAAATAAAACAAACTTAATATAAAATTTATTGCAAAAAAACAATCATTTAATTTAAGTAGACTAGCAGGATGACCGTCATCAGGTAGTATATAATTAATGACTGGTTATCTGCAATAACACCCAATTAGTGTCAAATAAATTTCAACTTAGCCCGGGGGTTAAGTTGAAATTTATTTGATCTGAAAACCAGTCGTGGCATCTTAAAACTATACGAGAGTGAGGTTAGTTGCTTGTGATCTAATTAAGAAGTCACAACTATTTTTTGGTGTAATTATAACAAAATAAAATAGAACATTATGCTTAATGTTTTTATTACAAAAAAATTTAAAACTTTATAATTATTATAAAAAATGTTATTTTAATTAATGATAAATTTAGCTGCTAAGCATAAATGGTCCGTTGCAGTGCTAAACATTACGAAAATAAATCGTAAAGAATGTTTAAATTGGCAAAAAAAAAAACTCATAAAAAACTAATAACTATCGTGTCTAATAGATTTAGCAAACTAAGTATGAAGAAAGTATTTATATTCTTTGAGAATAAATAGGAAAATGATTCTAAAGTTTAAATTTTTCATTATTCTATATCGAATTTTTTTAAAAATGAGTCATAAAATTTTAGATATGGTTACTTTGTTTGATTGTAAGTGTACTAATCATTTTAAGAGTAAGTATTTTATTAATCTATTTTAATAATTAGGCATGAGTGCGGATGTTGTATATTTATAAGGACACAATATTTTATTTGTTTTTATCGTATTACAATATTTAGAAATATAAACTTGTATATATTGCTCTTTATTTTTAAGGTTAAGGATTTATTTCCGACGAAAGACTTATGTTAATCGACAAGATTACAATGACGGAAATATTTCCGAGGAATAGAAAAAATGCTTTATTTTATCGATTATTATTTAATATTTGTCAATAAATTAAAAAAAGTTTGTATATTATATTGAGCATAATTTAATTCCTCAGAGTTACTTAACATTTTTATTAAAGTTAAATTAAAAAAATACATTATTATGGCAAAACTCTAGGATTTTTTATTCTATGTTATGTTTGACTCGTTGCTGAATCCGCCTCTGGGTCTTGAAAATTAAACTTTTGACTAAATTACCTATAAAAATTTTTTTTGCAGAATCAAGAGGAAACCTCTAATAAAGGTAAATTTTTTTGTTTACATTATTTTTAACTACATGGTAACTGTGGTTGTTTTTTTTGTTTAAGTATTTTGAATATTTATTAAATAATAGACTGGTTTTATTATATAGAGAAAAAGAAAAAGAAGAAAAGAACTCCGAAGAATAATCCAATAGCCTTTATAATAATAGACTTTTTATAAAATTTTTATTCATACTTTGAAACAACATTTAACAGTCATTATTATTTTTGTTTTTTGTTAGAATATTAGTATTTATAAAGCCATTTATAGAAGTTTTTTTTATTTGGGCTTATAATGGAGCACTGCATATTTCTCTGTTTGTTTGTTACTAAATAAGCTCATTGCTTATTAAGAAACACACACAAGTCACATGAAAAAGCTGTTTACTATGGAGGCACTTTTACTTATTTTGATGTAAAAACGCGAATTACTTTTAAGCGTAACTTACTTTACGTCATATAAAATTTTATAATTTACATACATTCAAAAGTAATTCGTTTTTTTTTTTACATAACTTATATAACATTTTAAAACAAGAATGTAATTACTTAAGTTATGTTTTTTAAATAAGTTAAGTAGAATATAAGTTGTATTATCTACTTTCTCAAAGAACAGTCATTTCATGTGGATTTAACATAAATTTTGAGATAGGTAGCGTATTCAAATCCATTCCTATTTCTCCAGTATCTTTTTGTTTTGTTTTTTATTGCTATATCAATTAAGTATGTTGTTATGGTAATATGACGCGATATGATGTTTATGGTATCCGCAAGGACATCGGCTGCTAAAGCAGTTTTCAAAGAATTATAGCGGAAGGTTGCGTAACGCGTGTACACGAAATAAATGTGAAAGTAGAAAAACAACGGAAAAAAAGTACTCCTCAATTTTTATTTCGAACCAAATAATAATTTTAGTAGAATAATATAAGAAGATCAAACATTAAAAAAAAATTATTATTTCTGTGGGAATTCAATTAAATTTCGAGCTTTTGCTTTAGTGGTACCCATAAGCTTGCGCACAGTATAAGAATCAAAACTATTTGATGCTTTTTTCTCTCAATTCTGGACAGTTTGATGGATTTTCAGTTTTAGGCGCAAATTTCACATTATTCTTTTTATACCATTCTATAGCTAGTTTACAATAATGATTTGAGGCCAATCAGGAGGCTAAATCAGGCCAGAACACAGGTCTATTATTATGTGATTTAATGAGAGGTAAAAGGCGTTTTTGTAAACATTCTTCAGCCTATATTTGACCAGAAAGTGTGGACAGAGTAATATAACGTGCTCATTTTTTGCCACAACTGCAAATAACTTTCCAAATCAAAGCTTTTTTTGCGAACTTGTCATGCTTTGTGTATTTAAATTTCTTATTTGCTTTTTCTTTTTATTTGGCAATATAATAAACAGCACCAGGAATTTGTTGATGATCGTATTTGATATAAATTTCAATGTCTTCAATAATACAGAAGTTTTTAGAAATTAAAATTGTCATACAACTTTCTGCCGCGGGTTCTTGCACTTTTTTGTTGAGCTTCGGAACGGTAGGGCACTTTTTGTGCTTTGAAAGAATAAAAACTACGTTTGTTTCTAATTTTTGCAACAAAACTATGAAAAATCCATATATTTTTGCGCGTTCCCTAAGTGAAAGGCTTATTCTTAAAACTGATAACTAGTTTCCAAACTAGTTTTATATCTTTAAAACCTTCCTTTCTTCCACCACCAGATTTGCCTTTGATCGATTTTGTTTGAGAAAAACGTTGAATAACACGACTAACGGTGTATGGATGTATTTGCAACGATTTTGCAATCGAGTTGTAGCTACTATTAAGATTTAGTAAATATTTGTGCATAATATTTTCTCTTACGTCTTCTTATTTTGTCATTTTTAAAACTAATTTCAAGTTTATTCCAAAAACTTACATATTTTTTTGAAACTAAAAAAAGTTGTAAACAAAATACAAAACAGTTGAAAAGATTTTAATACAACCACTAAAAAAAAATGACATTTATTTCGTGAACAGGCCTAATGTTGAGCACGTTAACAGTGTATTGTTTTGTTGCAGCCGAAATATTTAAATAATTATATTTATTTTTGCAGATAATCATAGTGTAATCTTTTTTCTTAAAGAATATAAATAAATTGTTCATTTAAAAAATATTTTTTTATACCAAAAGTTGCGTTATTTTCAGCACACACAATCATCTCAACTTAGGTAACCAGTTTCCTAAGATGAGCTTATTTTAATGAAACTCAAAATAACAAAAAAATAATCACACAAAAAAATAAAATAAAAATGTATCTTTAAGGACTATACTTAAGTAAAAAGAATCTCAACCATAGAAAAGTGACGCCAACTGTGTTTATTTTAGATTACAATGATTAAAACTCACGTTTATAAATATTTTGATAAATGGCATGAACTTCCAATTAAATGCTCATCCGCGGTTCTATGTGATAAGACCGTAAGGGGTCGACCATAAAGAACGTTCGCCAAATTTATTGAAATTTCCCCCCCCCCCTTCCTTTGTTGCCATGCGTACTTTATGTCCCCACCCCTCCTCTTAAAAATGTACGTACGTCCCTCAAATACCCTCCTCTCCCTCAACTTTTTTTTCTTAATAAAAAACTTTATTTAAAAAAAAGGTTGTGGGTACCTTAGATACTTTATACGACCCCAAAGCCCTTTGTTTGCGCATTTTAAAAACGTCTTATATATATATATGCAAATTTAATAATAATAATTTAAACTCTACCCTAACTCAAACCCTGACCCAAGTTCAATTCCCGGAGAAATCATATGAACTTTTGTTTTGTTTTAATAACCAATCAAATAAAAATAAATTATACTTAAGGCAGACGTTTTTTTCAGGCACCCCTTTAGTAAGTAAAAAACGAGTGCTACGCGAGATTAGTAATATTGAAAACAAAGGCTAAAACCCAGTGCCGAGGGTAGACTACCCGTACCCTTTAATTGGAGGGGAGGAAGGGGGATACAGCAAAATTTGTACCCTTTTTGCTAATTTAAGAAGCTTTTTTTTTTAGCAAAACCTGGCGGTCAAATCTAGACGATTTTGAGACGCTAATGACACGTTTTTTTGGGGGACTCCAACCCATCAAGCACGGCCCTGCTAAAACCTGTTTTTGTCAACTCAAAAAAAGGCCTTACTCAGGGCCAGTATATAAGGGGTAGCATGTGTGCATGGGCCCCCTCATTTTGGAGGTCGGAAAGTTTACATGGTCATAAGTTTTGTAATTTACAATATTATTCTACAAAAAAGAAAATCTGTCAATAAATTTAAATTTAGTTTTAGATGGTAAAGTTGAAAATTTTACTACATTAATGCCCTCACGTATGGGCAGGAGAGGGCAAGCGTTTTAGGGCTTTTTGTTCACAGGCCTCTGTCATCCCGATATTTTGCAAGGTCTTTTCATTTGGTATAGGTTCAAACAAACTTAAGTTAGGAATTTTTACTTTCGTACGCTTTTTGAAGAACTCCCCCCTCCCCTTATGAGTGTACGTACTTTATGGACGACCCCTAAGGACTTCTCGGTACAACTAAAAATAAGTCAAAAAAAATGAACCTCCTTCTCGGAGTAACCATCGCCCTTGCACAGTAATGGTGAAACCATTTTCCACTTGTGTCACTATAAATATAAAAAACAATCAATGTCAAAGTTAAGTAAATTTTCAAAAGGTTTATTTATTCTTCCTCAGCTTAAATAACTAATTAAAGATCCATAAATAAAACCAACACAACTTGTTATAATTTGTACTAAAAAGATAGAAGCAATGAAAAAAGAGAAGCAGCGTAGCGTTATATATAGACAATGAAGTAGATTTGTATTTACTTGAAGGTGTTTGTTTTACCGGAAGATTGAACAAGTTTTTACAATAATATTTATATGCATATCCAAATATTTAGTTGGATGTATATACAGGCCAATTTATATAGTAAATATTATAAATCAAAGTAATATATTTAAAAGTGCTAAGGCTTATATCGGAAAATTCGGTATTAAGGAATAATGGGAGACTTTGATGTCCGAAATGTTAAATGGTCTAATGGTTAGTTTTATCAAGTAGAAGTAGCATTGAATTCCTATTTCAAGAAACTAATTTTGAGCAATTTTTGATTCAACAGTATGCCAACATTTCAATTAAATAAAAAAAACTCATACATCTTTAATAGATCTAATTTTAACATTGCATATTGATAATATTACTGAGCTTGAATCAAAATTTATCTTAGGCAACGTAGTTAAAAGTCATTTGTTACTTAGTTTTAAATTTATCATTTTTGAAAATGTAAGCCTGCAGCAAGCTATTTATAAAATGGATTATAAAAGTGGTAACTTCACTAATGAGTTATGTAAATAGTATGAATAAATTAAGGAAGAAAATTCTTTGTTTCATCGTTTTTTTGTCTGTATGGATAGATATAGTTAAAATTAGTACAAAATAATAAGTAAAGTAGTAAAAAATGAAGTAAAAAATGAAATGTTATTGGTTAGGAAATTATATAAACAAGAATTTGTTAAAAAATTAAAAAAAAATCCAACACTATTATATATATATGTGAATTCTCAATAGCCGGATAATACATATAACACCGTAGGTATTGATGATAGTATTGTTGAATCACTAACAAAATTAAATCTATTAAATCTTATAAATCTTGCGGTCCAGTCCTTGTTCAACCAACAATTTTTAAAAGTTATTCTACGGCATAACCAATAATTTTAATTTCCAAAATTTCAATTGAAACTTTTTTTTTGCCATAAAAATTGAGTTCCGCTAATGTACAAAAATAACTACAGGCCATTATCGCTACCGTAACTACAGGCCATTATCGCTACTCAGCTAGCACAAATACTCATATAAAAACATGGCGAATGTTGGCTGTTTTTTCCAATGCACAAACAATGTTGATCTAATGACAGTTGTTTAGCAATGATAACAATCATAAGCCTAATACCAACGCAACTGCATGGGTCTTATATACACGAGACCCTTATATAGACCAGATATTTTTTAATAAATAAATATAAGAGAAAACTTTGCATAGTAACAAGCTTTTGGTAGTTATTTAATTTTTGTTTTTAAACCAGGTTTTGTCATTGTGGTCATATAGGTTATAGTTCTGGCACAGAATCCAGAAGTCCGTGGTTTGACTAGCCTAACAAGCGACATTGGTACGGAAGAAGCGTAAACTTCTAGTTAAATGCTCTCCTACCGTGCTTTGTGATAAGACTATAAAGGAGCACCTAAGATACTATAAAAAAAAAATTAAAAAGAAATGATTATAAGTGTGAATTTTTTATTATTACTGAAGCGCAGAATACTGAAAATTTTAATAAACAGCTTCAGAAACCAATACCGCTTGGTAAAAAATAAATCATGCACAACTAATTAATTAGTAACTTCGGACATTATTTTTCATTTTTTTTCCACAAATTTCTGCCAATTGATGTAGTATGCTTAGATTTTATTAAGAATTTTGATTCGGCACAACACAAAAGGCTAATTTATGAGTAAGTAAAAAGAAAACTATTACAGTGGGTTGTCGCTTTCTTTACTGATTGGAGACAAAGGGTGCTCCTGGATGATACTTTATTATTATTGAATGCTTTTCTTAGTGTAGTTCCACAAGGATCGTTACTCGGGCTTTTACTATTCATTGTTTATATTAACGATACCATCATTCTTTATTATATCATATCTAATGCAACAAAGAATGATTGTAAACTATATGCCAATGACATTAAAATCATATCAAACTTGGATTCCTAAAATGATGGTTCACTATTGCAAAATGATTTAAAAAATTAATTGGTCTAAAAAATGGCTAGGTGTGTTATATATAAAAAAATGCTTTGTAATGCATTGCGATTCAAACATCGTAAGCAATTATTCTATTAACAATAATCAATTAAATGCAAAAGTGAGCGAACGAGTTTTGGGTGTGGTTTTTTTACAAATGACCTAAAATGGAAATAACAATTAACTGGATGCGCCTTTAAAGCGAACTCTATGTTTGGTATGATTAAACACATGTTTTTAGTTTTTGACCCAAAGTATTTTGAAATTTTCTACTGTTTATATTAAAACTCTAATCAAGTTCTCTATTTTAGTTTGGCATTTATTTTGAAAAGCTGACATAAAATATTAGAAAGTGTCCAGCACAGGGTAAAAGGCGTGATTTCCATTATCATAACAACATTTCAATAAAAACAAAAAAGAGGAGATTTGATTCAGATGTTCAAAGTTTTTAAAGATTTTATCTGTGTTAATGTTAAAGATTTTATCTGAACAATTTTTTTTTTTTTTTTTTTGTTCTTTTTATTACAATCTGAATAAAACTCGCGTTACATGTTAAAATAAATCGTTAAAATATATTAAATAAATACTAAAATATATATATATTTTTTAATATAAAGAACGCGGATACTCGCAGAAGACTACTAGGTCTTGTCATCGAGAACCGCTAGAACGTTAAATACAATAAAATAAAGTTACAAGATAAAAACTCTTGACTTGACAAAAATATAAATATCGTTAGTGGTCAAATATATTCAAAACTAAAATATAAAGCTATCTTATGAAGCCATCAAAACCAAGCATTCAAAAATAAAGAAATATGTCATCAATTTTAAAAATTATTTCTTTTAGTTTTTTTTTAAATACTGGATAACTCCATTCATGAGTAAAATCAAAATTATTTAAGACTATTTTGTTCCATAAAAATGCTCCACGGAATGGAATACAGGATTTGCTGAAATTTGTTTTACATTTTGGTTGTCGTATAAAATTATTATTTCGGAGTATATATTTGTTTTTTTCTTTACATGAATATAAATCACTAAAAGAAACTGGACATAAATTAATTTTAAATTTAAACATAAAACAAAGAACGTGGAGAATTATAATATTATGAATGTTCATGTTAAATAAAAGAAGCTTTGCATGAGTAAAACGATCTTTTAAATTTATAAGACGTGCTACATGCTTTTGTTGACAATGGAGTGGTTTTAACTTACTTTTGTGCGTACTCCCTCACGCGACATTGCCATAACTAATATGACAGTGTATCAAAGAGTAATATAACTTAATTAAGGTATGTCTCATTAAAATACTTCTTGATTTATAAAGAATTCCAATACTTTTGGATATTTTATGGCATAAGTTATCGATATGGTACTTCCACGAAAGATTTTCATCTATAATGATACCTAAAAAATTTGTGTACGTGATTCTTTTTATAGGAATGTAATCAAGAATAAGCACAGGCATTTTGCATGGTAGAATATGCTTTTTTGAAACTGGATGAAAGAGAATATATTTGGTTTTTTTAATGTTTAGCGAAAGTTTATTTGATTTGAACCAGTCTGAAATTTTTTTCAGTTCAATATTCATATCATGAAATAGAAAAAGATTGGTATCATCCGCAAACATTATTGTCATTAAGTTAGAGGCTCTATATAGATCATTTATATAAATAAGAAATAATAGTGGTCCAAGTATGGAACCCTGTGGAACTCCACAGGCTATTTATAATACATTTGAAGGGGTAAATTCATCAATGTATACAAATTGTTTACGATTTTCTAAGTAGTTTTTTAATAATGGCAAGACTTTACCGGTGATACCATATTGTTTCAGTTTTTTTATGAGAATGTCGTGATTGATGGTATCAAATTCTTTAGATAAGTCTATAAAAACGCCTAAAGTAAACTGTGATTTTTCAAAGGAATTTGTAATGCATCGAGTGAGTTGAATTACTGCGTGTTCAGCTGAGTTATTCTTTTTAAAACCATACTGATTGAATTTCTAAGAAAACCGATGTAAATAAATATTCATAAACTAAAAGAGTTAAGTCATTGTATACACCAGTTAGATTTCAATCTTTTTCAAGGGATTTCTCATATCTACTCTTCTATTTCCCACAAATTGCTTGTCTGCGTTTCTTAGTTCTTTATTTATCTTTATTCATATTAATATTATCCAATAAACAAGTTATTTATTACAAAAAAAATAATTTGCCTTATTTTAGTTCGTTGTTCAGCAAACTCAAAAGTCAGCTAAGTTAACCCTTTTTTTAATATAAATAATGAGCAATCCACTTATTTTTTTTCCTAAGGTTGTTTTAAGTAACGGGAAAAACTGTTATTTGATATGTATCATGTTTTCTAAATGAAAAAAAAGGGGTATAGAAGGAATTATTGGTAAATGAAAAAAATTGTGCCGTTGCTATGGCGGTTGTTACGGAGTATAAAATTACTAGGGTTCATTTTATTCTAGTTTTCAAAAGATCTTTAGCCAATTTTTAAATATAGTTTTTAAATTGTGAATCTATTATAAATCTTAAAAAAAAAAAATTCAAGGACTTTGACTAATCTTTTACTAAGTAATTTTTTATTGAATTTTTTACTTTTTTATTTGAGTTGCTATGGATATAGACAAATGCTTAATAACTAGATACTTTTCTTGTTTACAGAGCACAGTGGGCCATAATTTACTTTTACTGGACAAAATTAATAACTCATCATGTATAGAAGTCATAAGTGAATTTTTTTCTCAGTTAACTAATTTAAAGATTGTCGTTCCAATGCACAGTGATCAGTAATAATTTTAAATTATGCCAAAATAAATTTTGTTGAAAATATTTGTTCAAAATTGCTAAAACTTTGCTAGGTGATGTAAAAAAAGTAGACGAGGAAGAATGATATGTTATTGTACTTACAGTAACATATTGACATTATGGAATGTGACAGCGGGTTTCCTCGCTCAATGGTGTTGTTACACAATACCCTAAAAGTGTTTACGTTGGTAGGTCAACATAAATGAATTTAGTGTTGCATCAGCTCTTATACAGTTTAATAATGGAAAAACTGATATAATAGATGTTCTTCGCAGTTTAGGAATTTCACCAAAACATTTTACTAAAAGCGGTTTCTAAAATACTGATATGCTGTGTTTAAAGCTTATGGACACAAAATCAGCTGAAAAGTTAAATAAATGCAAAGAAAAAAGCTTAGAGTATCAAGGAAAAGATTTGCTTATAAACAAAATGATAAAGAGGGAACAATATATATAGATGGGGGATTTTCAACCTGTTTTTGTGTGTTAATTTATTCGTATAATTATTATATAAAATTCGATTTTCATTTTCCTCTGTTGTGCGGCTTTTCATTTTCTGGAAAAGATTACAGGAGTAATATTTGTCCAATCAACTGGAAATTTTGTACAGATGTTCATTTTAATGAGCTTCATGACCTGAAATAAAGAAATTATGAATAAAAATTAAAACTTTTATGGTCTGTTTTAGGGTCAGGAATTTAGCCTAAATTTAGACTTGTAAAAAAAGCTTACGATACTTCAAAATTAAAAAATATTCAAGTTTTTTATCTCAGGACATTCATCTACTTAAAATGTACAAAACTGTAAAATTTTGAGACTTGATATGTTTTTCACTTTACATATCTTGATATATTTTTGAGATATCTTTTCCAAGAGCCTTGCAATTTTTAGGCCCAAAACCACTTAAATTTGCCTATAAAGTAGAGAGAAAAAACTTTTTTTTTTCAAATCTTATTCATCTTGATAATAAGAAGTTCATATTGAATAATGTCAGATGTAAAAAATTTTTTTAGCAGTCTACCACCTTAATTATCCAATAAAAAAGTATGGTTCTAAAAATTAATAACAATTTTATATTAATTATTAACACGAAAAATATGATTAAATTAAAAAAAAAAATTTGAAAAAAAAATCATTTTTTATTAACAGCCTAAAATGCAAACGGCACGATAGTTATATATATATATATATATATATATATATATATATATATATATATATATATATATATATATATATATATATATATATATATATATATATATATATATATACATATATATATATATATATATATATATATATATATATATATATATATATATATATATATATATATATATATATATATATGTATGTATATATATATATATATATATATATATATATATGTATATGTATATATATATATATATATATATATATATATATATATATATATATATATATATATATATATATATATATATATTAGGTACATGACATAAAATTTTTAAATTAATCAAACACTAGATTGTTATATATCATTGGAAAGGTTTTTAATTCAGTATTTTAAAGGTGAAAAAATTATTAAAATTGAACAACTCTACCAAATGTTATGGCATTTTGATTACCGAATTTTCGATATATGGACTCCTTGAAGAAACTGTGATCAAATTTGAGGTTTTTCTCACTTAAAACATCATAACTTGGTCAATTCTTATCGAAATACATAAAACTTGGTATTATAAGATAGGATTAACAAAGGGCAATATATATATGCAAAGGGTGTACCAAGGGCGCTAGAGGGGCGTCTACAAAACTTTTTATTATATTAAAAAATGTAGGGTTTTTTAAAGAAAATATTATTGTTTAATTGAAATTCATAATTTTTATTTGTACTTTTTAATATATTCTATCAGGGTACCATCAAATATGATTTGGATACTTTAGGTCGATTGGCTAGAAGTCTTTTTGGCTTCGAGCGCACCCTCTGACCCAATATCAAGATTATTACTTTGTATCTTCATATAAAATGCATGCAATTTAGTATCAAAAGAAAGAAAGGTTTTAAGGATAAATGCGTGAAAAGGGTGCAAGAGGGTATTATTCGGAAGCCCTACACCCCTCACATCTTGGGTAGGGTGGGTTAAAACTTAAATATTATTTTTTTGTAATGATAAATAGTATTTATATAAAACACAAACTTTTCATAAGAAAATCAAACTCAACTATATACAAAAATTGATATACAAAAATTTCCTCCTCAAAAACCTCTTCCATCATCAGGCCCATATGCAGAAGGCCCTTTTTGATTTAGGCCCAGGGTGGCTTTGGCGCCAAACCAAGAAATTACTCCAAGACAAGTCTATATTTAAAACAAAAATATTAAATGAGTGTTCGAAAAATTAAAATGAAAAAAAAAAAAATAAAACAGTAAAAATCTTACCAATATGGTCTTGGTTTTCACTCTGGGTGCAAGATGGCAGTGATGACGTGGATAAAGCTGGTAAATTTAATTTTTAAAATTTTTAATGTGAAATAAATTTAATAAAAATTGTAAAAAACAGTGTTATTTAGTAAAAAACCATTTAAAAAAGCAAATTTTCAACATCATTAAGATATATCTACCAAGTTCCTCCCTTTTGCGCCTCTTACATCCTTTAGTGTCTAGAGTGTCTTTAATGTAATAGAAAGTGAGAAATACCTTTTATATTGTTGCTTCAAGACAACTTGCACAGCATCAAGACAAGCAGAAGTCATTTTTTTATGTTGTTTATCAATGAAGCTTATACGAGTGTTAGTGGTTAACAAAGGAGCATATATTGATTTTAAAATGTTAGGGGCAAGAGTATTCCTAAAAAAATCTGTTCTTCTGCAAAACTGAGCAGCTGTATTAGATTTACTATTTGTAATTATTTGCAAAACTTTTTTTCACAAACTGACTACCAGAAACATGATCAAAAGTTGCATCCTCACCTAAAATATAAAACCTTTCCATTCAAGGCTCACTAGGGAGTTTTCCAAACAATGCAAGCGCGCACATTTCTTTTATTGCAGTTTTATTACAAAATTTCTAGGAATAATACTTCGTAGTAGATTGTTTTCATTAAAAAAATTTACAAATCCTTTTGGATCACCTTTGACATCTATAAACCTCATTTTGTTCATGGCAAAAACAATTTTAACTGCCCTTCAATCATTTCCAAATAACTAACAACTCTCACATTCAAGAGAACATTCAAGCGACATAAAACTGCACACTCAAGCGACATGAAACTGCAATTTTGTCAAGAGGGTGCAAATGGCAGTTCAGCTCATTTAAATTCTTGCCCCAGGTTGCACAAACTTTGCTTATAGTAAGATGGTTGACTGTCTGACATTGTGTTAGATATATTTTCAATAATCGAGTTATGACATTTATCAAAGCTACTTTGGTAAAAATCTGAATAAACAAATGCCATGTAATCAATTAAAGGGCATATATGACTTTCATAATCAAATGCTGTTCCTCCTGGTAACTGATCTAGAGCAAACACAAGACATTTATCTTAAGATGTTAAGTTAATGCTAATAATGTGGACACTTTCTTGTGTTCTAGCATCAAACCCAAGAGTGTTAGTAGAGTAAGAGGATTATTATTATGCATAGCCCACTCTGCTGCTTGCAATTCTGGAATACTGCCAAGTTCACGAGCTCTTTGCTCAACAGTACTTCGATGAGGAATATTAGTAAAAGTAACATATAATACTCTATTTTGCTCATAAGATATGGAATGTTACTTGTTGGTTATATTACACAACAGCATATTATAAATTATTATTCTTATTTGTAATAAATATGTTTTTTCATCTTCTGGCACAATTACATTTCTTTCTTCCTTAATCTGGAGCAAATCATTCTCCAAACTAGCAATTATCCTGTTACTTGTAAAAAACAGCAGCATTATGCTTAGTTTTGAGTTGCATTAACTTATGCTTTTCATTTATTTTTCAAAGCTTTCTTTTCAGCTTTAAAGTGACGAATCTGCTCACTGTAATTTTATTTTTTTGTGTGCGATTTTTTAGATCTGATATTTCTGCCCTTAAAGCTTTAATTATTTTTACTTTTTGTTTAACATTGTGTCCTTAGAACACGTAATTGGTTTGGCATGCTGCCCAGATAACACAAGGACGTCCGCCCGACGTCTTTTAGACGTCTTTGTTATGGTCGGCCCTACGTCGGTTTAAGACGTCGGCGTGTCTGCGATTTGATCGCCGGTCCCACATTGGCCCTACCTAATCGGCCCAACGTTCAGAAAAAGCTAGCTTGCCGACGTTGCAGTATTTGCACGCGACGTTAGAACAGTTTTGCCCGACATCGCGTGAATACGTAACCGCTCAATTTTTACTGAATATGCGACAAATAAAAAAATACAGCTTAAGTTTGTATATAAAATTTAGATGTCAATTAATTAGTCTTTATTGATTGATTGTTTATCAACTAATTGATATATCAAAAGTTCACAATTAATTTTTTAAATTATGTCATAACGTTTACAAAATTTATTATTAAAACATGTCTAACGTTTACAAAATTTATTATCGATTATTGGGCATATATGCAACAAATTGTTTAAATGACTTAAATGACAACAATTTTATCAAATAGTTAAAAAAAAGTAACGAAAAAAATAACAACTAAAAGACATAAAACTTTTATTTATACATATTATATACGCTTTGTATTACAATTAGTGTTGATTCGCATGATTTGCACGTCGTTGTCTTCCTCCATCTCGATCACTTGCATGCTTAAACCAGTCCCGACAAACAATACCTATCTCGTTATCTGTTGCTCCGCTTGTTGCTGGATTTCTTCTAACTGCATCTTAACATAAAACAACATATATATATATATATATATATATATATATATATATATATATATATATATATATATATATATATATATATATATATATATATATATATATATATATATATATATATATATATATATATATATATATATATATACACACATATATATATATATAAATATATATATATATATATATATATATATATATGATATATATATATATATATATATATATATATATATGTATATATATATATATATATATATACATATATATATATATATATATATATATATATTAAATATATAATATAAAAAATATACAATTTATCATAAATAATATATCATATATAATATATATATATATATATATATATATATATATATATATATATATATATATATATATATATATATATATATATACTTATATTTACTTATATATATATATATATATTTAAATATATATAATATATATATATATATATATATATATATATATATATATATATATATATATATAAATATATATATATATATATATATATATATATATATATATATGTGTGTGTGTGTGTGTGTGTGTGTGTGTGTGTGCTAAATAATTTAATATAAATTTAGTTATTTTACCACAAATATATTTTATATATTACAAATATAAAATAAGTAATTTAACCACAAACAACTGCATAAAGTTGCATTTTGCTGAATCCAATCTTATTTCCTTTTCCTTTCCAATTGCATAACTTTGCAACATCTGTGATCAATAGACGAGATAACACTGCTCTGGTAGTTGACTTTACATTGAGCCCACCAACCAATCCAAGAAATCTTGTCTATATAAAGTAATATAAAGAAATAAGGTATTTAAAGGATATAAGGTAATTTTAGTTATCATAATGCTTTGAAAACAAGTTTCCTTAATGAAACATTTTTATTAAGGATTGTAACCAAAAATTAAAATTAATTAAAATAAAATTATTTAAATTAATAAAATTAATTAAAATAAGTTCATTAATACATAGAGTTTACCAGTCTCCCTTTAATGTCGCTTTCTTCAGCTTGATCATTAGTAAGATTAAACTGTTCAACAGTTTTTGCTGGCAATTGAAAAGGTAATCTTCGTACATCTCCCTCATTTGTACTTGCAAGGTGCTGTAACAGGTTTATGGTCTTTTCTCCTTGTTCCTTAAGCTCGTCTTCTTGCGCTTTAATTTCTTCAAGAAGAAGAATTAGTTTCTGTTCCACATTTTAAAATTTTCATAATAAAAAATATTATTAGAACCGTTGAGACAAATAATTTGTAATGAAAAATTCAGTATAATCTTTTAAACTAATCTAAAAATCTATTATGTAATCTATAATGTGATATATAAGTAATCTATTATTCAGATTTAATAAAATGTATATTTAAATAAATTAAAAATGTACGCATTGCAGCTAAATACAGTCGTCCATCTGCAGAGCACTATGGTGATTCTTTTAAATGTGATTTTCCATGAGGTTTTGATAATGTTGACAAAATGCTTGACAGACCACTTGATTTGCTAGCCTCATATTCTTGAGTGTTATAAACCAAGAGTGAATTTGAAAAAACAGGGGGCTCAGGAAGGTCTTCGTATTCAATAGTTAACTTTTTAGGTCTTTTTTGTGTAGAACTTTTGTTGAGATTTTTTTTAGCTTCAGCTTGTTGAGAGTTATTCTTTTGGAAACAAAAATTTATTTCCGGACTACTGCTTATATCTGTGACTGATAAAGGAAAATATGAATTCCTAAAAAGAAATTTCAACTAAAAGATACTGACAAAACTTATGTTGAACCACAAATAATCTGGATAAATTAATAAATCAATAAACATAACTTAGTTTTTACATACCTTGTACATTTACGTTTACGTTGCATTGTTCCATCATCTTTGTCTAAAACATCTGTCCCCAAATCAGATTTCTCTTTTGCTTTTGTAATATCTTTTTCTGCACTTTCATATGAATCTAAACCCATTTTTATTAAGTTTATAACTATATTTTAACTGACACATCAGTTATGACTAAGACACTAAAAACAATAAGTATTTATTTGGTAAGTATGACAATTCATGATTTATTTTTATAAGCACTCAATAGCTATCAAACTTCTGTATTACATTTTTATAAATACAGTTTGTTGAGGTTTAATTAGGTTTGAGATACTCCGGATATTTTAAACCCCGGATAACTCAAAGTACTTTCCAGCTCCCATTACACACTCACTAATACTTTCTCATATAAATCACTCTATAACTCAAACCCCTAATAACTTGAACATTCACAAATAAGTCTAATCATTTTATTTGTCACTGCGGCTTATATTTTGCCGATAACTCAAACTTTAGTAGAAAAATAATCAAAAAATCTTATTTAAAGTGAAAAATTTTCTTCATTAAATTAAATATTTTTGAATTTTTCAATCAGAGATATATTACATTAAAACTGAGACTGAGTGACAGAAAGAGACTTTATACTTTATGATGTATTTAATTTACCATTTCAGATTGAATAAAAAAACAACTTTTGATAACTGTAAAAGTAAAATATGTAAAAGTTTGACTAATAGAACGTCCAGATAATACAAACATTTGCTAACTCGAACTATTTTCTTGGTCCCCTGAAGGTCCGAGTTATAGGGAGTTCACTGTATTTGAACAATTATTATAAACTTTTTTCAAAATTTTTATATATTTATATTATATTTTTTATTAAAATATCAAAAAAGTTACCATAATTTTTTAAAATTCTTGTTTTAAAACTTTTCCATTCATCATTTTCAACGCCAATAGATGCTTGGACAGCTTTTAAAATTCTTTGGTGAGATTTGTACGGTGGCCAATAACATTCAAGATGTTCATCAATATCAGTACATCTAATCCAAGTTTTAGGAGCAATTTCCACTTCATTGGTTTCAAGAAAGTGAACAATACAATATGATCTAAATATATTAACTATACAATATAATATAAACATGTGGTAGTGGTAAGAGCGCTCTCTTTGTAAACGAGAGGTTTGGAGTTTGGCTCCCATCACATCTCTGGAAGTACTGCGCTCAACTTAGTTTCTCCACACAGCGCACTTGCTCATTACAGTTCATGTTTCGAAGGTACATAGCTGAGAGTCAGTTGTACCATGATTAACAACAACAACAACAAAAAAAGAGTAGCCTCCTAGACTGTATTGGTCCCTTTGGGCCTTGAAAAGGTATATAAGAACAAAAAAAAAAAAAAATTTGCTCTCCCCCAGTACATTTATACTATAAAAAATAATTTGTCAATTTAATATATTTTTTTTATAAAAAAAAAAACTTTGAAAGTATTTAGAAGTACACAATTATTATTTTGTGTTAATGAAAACATAAATGATTGAAGTTCAATATTCTTATATTGAATGCTGTTAAACAACTCAGGCCATATTATTGGACCGTTGTTATGTTCAAATTTACATATAGGGTAATCTTTTTTTGTATGTTTCTTTGAGACAGAGATTAGCATTTTTTCTGAAACTCGTCTCATAACTTGCTCAAGTGGTAATGACGGTTTTCTTATAAGTTTTTTAACACTTTGTAAGTAATTTTCAAAAGGGAAAGCGCTTATTTCATCTAATGCACCAAACCGACGAACATCATCTGGTAAATGAATTAGACAGTGAACATTGTAAGTAACAAACTCTGGTCCATATAATTTCAATGAATGTTGTACAATATTGTCAACAATTTTTGAGCAAAGTCGCACATATTTTGACAAAGCTTACTGCTAACAAGACATGAAATAGCTACACGAAGAAGCAAAAAATGTTTGAACAAAATAGGATGAATATTGTATTTAAGAACTAATGGACCAGTATACAACAAAAACAAACGAAATTCAGTTGCCTTCCAACAATCTAGTTCAGTAAGGGAACGTGGTTTACGTGCAAACTCATTTGGTATCAAACTACGTAACAACTTCTGGTGTTCACTTATTTTCATGACTTGTTGTGCAGATAATCTAGTTTTTAAAGGACCTTTAACCCAAAACTGTAATAACTTTCTCATGACACCTAAACAAACCAGATGCATGTAATCTAAGACAAAGTCGGTTACCATGCCAATTGACAACTGTGTTAGAGGTGATTTAATATTATTTTTATAATGATCTTCATACAACATATCATTAAATGCTTCATTAGTTCGAAAAGGACTATTTACTTCTGGAAATGTCATTCTTCCAATATGTTTTCCTGATTGAATGCAACGATCACAGCTATAATAACCACTATACTGCTTTGAATTTTTTAAAAATGATCGTGCAGGAGCATCGCACACAAAACTATGAATTCGAAATTGATAAAGGTTTTTCTTCAGTATTATTCCATTCTTTTTTAATTGAGATGCTTCAGTTTCAAATGAGTTCAAAAGTTCAATAAGATTAGAAGGTTTGTTATATCCAGCGTTCAATCCAATTAGAAAAGGCTTACTTGTGTAGCTTAGTTGTTTTAACAAACCAAGAATTGGCCACAGCTGTAAACCAATACTTTTAAATATTGGCAAACCGTCAATATTGCATTGCATTGATCATTGAGAACATTCTGATAGATTGACAAAACTTTGTTCACTTTTAAACACTTTTTGCAAGCATGAAGCAATACCAAAATGATGATATATACCACCACTACTTAACTGTTCATAACTCACATATCTTGGTGTTGACAATAAAGTTCTGGGATCAATGGGCAAAAAAGAATGATGCGGTTGAAGTATATGTAAGAGAGATTTTATTGACTTGTGAGAAATATTTTCTTCAAAAGCCCAATGTGCAATTTCAACAACAAGCAGTCCTTTGTTATCATCAGTGTCATTTTCATCAGTATCTGGAAAATTGTCAGATTCAGATTTAGATTCCACACTATCACTGTTGTTCATTTGAAGATACACTTTATCATTCAATTCAGATGGATGATTATTAACTTTTTCATTCAGCATAAAATTATAATGAAGAACTTGATTAATGTCAAATACATCAACAATTTCACCAGGTTCATGAAAATTATTTTCTCTATCAAAATAGACTTCCTTAATTATATCTGTATGTAATGTATTAGTAAGTGTATTATTAAATTGTTCAACTGATAAAGTACTATGAATTTGAACATCGTCTTCATTTTTGGCACTTGAATTTTGAATGTCTTCCAAGTGTGCTTGAACTCTGGCACGTATACGACGCCTTATAGAAGAATATGACTTGGATCTAATATCAATTTAGTTTTAATTATTTAGTGAACCTTTCGATACAACTATCATAGGATAGTTGTATCGAAATATTCATATAAAGTGTTAATGATATTTAATAACTATATAATGTTGGTTTTCATGCTTAAAACTTTCTAAACATTTGATAAAAGTAAAGTATCTAAATAAGTAAAAGTAAAACTTTATATATATCAATTGAAGTGACTATATAACATAATATAACCAATAAAAATGTTTACATATGTCATTTGTTATGACACGTATATATATATATATATATATATATATATATATATATATATATATATATATATATATATAACACATATGTGGTTTATATTTATATCTATATCAAAAAAAAAAAGGTGGTTTAATTTAAGTAAACCACCTTTATATATAAAGTTATATAAATATTTACTTTTACTCAATATTTCTCTTTTATTAAACATTTATAAAGTTTTTAGTATGAAAACCAATATTATATGGTATATTATATACGAAATTCATATATTATATATAAATATATTAAATATTATATGCGAAAATCAATATAATTACATTGGTTTTCATAACAAATGACACATAGAACCAATATTGTTTATTATATTAAGTTATATGGTGTAATAACCAATATTATAATTACTGTATAATATAATACCAATATTAAATATTGGTTTTTATACTTAAAAGTTTACAAATATTTAGCAAGAAAACGTTTAAAATTTTATTGATTTAATCAAAAACAATAATACGAAATATATTTCAAAGAAATTATTAAACAACATACTTGCTAGTCATCCGTTCTTTGTAAAACTCTTACTTTAAAAGATCAGTTCTTTTTCTATTTTTCGAGAAATTCTATATATAATGGAAATATAATATAAATAAATAGAAAGTATAATATAAATATAATATATAACTATATATAATATAAATATTATATAGAAATATAATATAAATATAAATTCTATATATAAATAGAAAGAATAAAAAGAAATTCTATAGAATATAGCGCGAAGTACGAAGTGTAAAGCATTAATGCTTATCGTATAGAGGTAGGCAGGCGGTTAAAATATTTTGGCTGGCCCAACGTTATCCTACCGAAGTAGGTAAGACGTTTTTTTTAATTGGTTAGCCCGACATAAAGATATCGACGTAGGCAGGACGTCCTATTGAGTTTGGTGGGCCGATTACTAAATTCCGACGTCGGGCCAAAATGTTGTGTTATCTGGGTGTTTAATTCAGCTTTTAAAAGAGCTAACTTGTTCCAACATTATTTGTAAGAGTTAGCTTTTTTTGTTTTATAGGGCCTAATTTCTCTCTAAATATATGTTTAGTTATGTCTCATTCGCTATAACCTGCAGATGTTGATGTTTAACTATTTAAAGGAGATAAAACATTCATTTTGGTATATGAAACATCTGAGAAGTCTGATGATAATACAATATTAGGCAAATTTGATATATGGCTTAAAAAAGGTTTATTGCAAAATTCATAAAAACGCTTACTGTCCTCAGCCCTGCTATAATTTCTAGACCATTTCAATGATTTATTTATGAGACTTCTAACCTGATTTTTACATGTTTCTATCTTAAAATGTCTAGAACTTGTTAAGATGTTTTGAGAAACGAATCACTTTTTTTTGTAAATAATAAAAAAATATGTCTAATTCTACAAACTGTATCACACTCTGTATTAGACTCAATGCCTATTTGCGACAATTCAAAATTAGCAGTTAAATACTTTTTGCATTCACTATAAAACCCAAACTTTGTTTTCGGCCCCATGATAGCATAAGAAAGTTTAATGAAATTTGGCAAAAAAGGTTATTAAAGGTGAGAATATATTAGAAAAATAAACCAGCATTCCTTCGATACATACTTGATGTCCAAACAACAACAAAATTTTACCTAATTGGAGTACAGTTTTAAAGTGTCTGAGTATGCTTTTTTTTACAATGAAATTTGGCAGGTAGTAAGAAAAAAGGTTTTTAAAATTGAGAGAACATATTAGAAAAATGAACCTGCATTCCTTCGATATATACTTGATGTCCAAAAAACAAGCAAATTTTTAACAACAATACATTCATAATAAATAAAATTTTAACTCAAAAAAATCCATGTAAAATTAAAGTTCCATAATTCTAGTATTCAAAAAATATGTTGATACACATTTCTAAAAAATAACAGAGCAAAACAAGTTCGTGCCATGCAACTTTTCAACTAACTTGATAAAGCGTGTTACAGAATTTGGCCGAAAAAACGGCCTTGAAAAATCCGGATTTACGCGTATATATATATATATATATATATATATATATATATATATATATATATATATATATATATATATATATATATATATATATATATATGTATATATATATATATATAAATACATATATTTGTTTAGATTTTTTTTTAATAACAAAGTAATGTATTATTCTTGGTAAAACAGAATAAAACTATCTTGGGAAATCTTTTTAAACAACGAATTATTTTATTAAAAACATAATTATTTAGTTGGAGTCCGTATGGACCCCAACGTAACAAGTGCAAATCAACTAGCAACGACATAGTAGGGTTAATATCGTTTTAAAATACACGAAAATAGCGCATGTGTAAACATTTTTTGAGGTCTGCGATTTTAGTGAAATCGGAATTGTACTTTTGAACGACAGGATATAGCACTAACCGAAAGGATATAGAACTAACCGTGTCCGTTAGGTATAAACTAAAAAAACAAAAGTAATCATATTTTTAAATTTTTTAAAATTACATAATTAAAATGCCAGCCTATAATTACTCAATTGAAGATGTTTTGCAATATGTCTCTGATGGAATAACAAATTATTATAATAAAAAAATGTCAACTTTGTGGTATGTGTATATATAACCCACTATTTAAGTTAAACTTTTATATAATTTATGAATAAGAGTTTATTATTATTGTATATTTTATATTATTTTATGTTTCTGAAGTTATTTTTGTACTATACCTTAACATCTCAAGATCCACAGTTGGTTTTGACTTCCATTTTATGCATTGACTTATTTGTCAATTTCGCTCAGAACTATTAGTCAATTTTGTTATTAAGTATTACTAGAAATATTTATTGAAAACAATCTAAGATTAAATTAACTGTCAATTTATTTTGGATTTGAACCTAATTATTAGAAAGTGACCCTAGATACAGTTTAGAAAAAGCTTATTGTACCTAGGGTCACTAATTTTTAAACCCTTCTACTTGATGGAATTTTATATTTTATAGTCAATATACTTATACTAATACAAAGTAGTTAGTATAGAGATGTGATCGTATCAGTTTTGCTATTTGTAGACAAGTCTGGGGCCATTTTGGGCATTGAAAATATCTGACCATAGGTACACAAACTTCCCCTAGATCTTATTGGACCTCTTGCCTTAACAAAACTTGGAAAAAACGTATTATTGCAATTATTGATCATTGAAGTAAATATATTGAAAAAATAACAATTTATGTAACTACTTTTTGTTATAGATTTTTAGTACTCTTCAAAAAACTCTAAAATTTTAGATTATTCGATAAAGTCTGCTTATTTTCCTCAAACCAATCAACAAGAAAAAGGTTCAGAGTTTAAACTGGTAATGGTAAAGCTTTGAAAAAAATTGTTTGTTAATTATAGTATGATTGTAAAAAATTCTCGAAGTTAAAATTTTTCTAAAGTTTTATTTAAAGTTTGTCAATAAAGTCTAAAGACAAGGTCTTCGATATTTTAAGAGACTCATCTGGCTGGCTTAATGACACCACAAAGTTGAAATGATAAATGGTTAATAAGACATGTTTCTTTTGTTACCGTGTTATACTATCATAAAAGGTGTGCCTTTAGTACTCATGGTTGTGAATGTATCCTATTATTTCTGCTGCCTATTATTTTTGTTTTTATGACTTATTTGGATATTTAAATTTAATCAATATAGATAAATATGTTTTTTTGCTTTTTATTGTTGGTTTGATTTAGTTAATATTTAAAAATATGTTTTAGTTTATATTTAAAATGTTCATTACACATTTTATTTTTGTAAGTGTATTATAGATGTATAAAGTTATTGAATTGGCTAATTTAGGTTAACTAATGCTTGTCTTTATTTTGTTATTGGCATGATGATTTTTTTTGATCACTTTGTAGTTGTTTTTTTCTTACTGTCATCAGTTATTCATTTTATCAACTAGGGTTATCAATATAAGATATAGTTAATAGGTACAGTTATTAAAGTCAGTTCTTTGTTTACATACATTTGTTGCAGTTGCAGTTAAATATAGCTACTGTTACAACTACACCAAAAGTAGTTTCAAAATTATGACTATTTTTAATTATAATGAGATATTTGATCAATTTTTTATAGAATATTGTGAAAGTATAGACTATTCTGTCATGTTAATACCATGGCAGTTTTAAGATTTTAACATTTATATAGTTTAAAAGTTCAAATCTTTCTGGCACACAATTAGAGTTCATTTTGTAAATCAATTCAATGACATATATTGATCAATGCACTATATTTCTATACTATAAAGGCTTGTAATTCCGTGTGGAAAGATCGAATTTTTTCCAAAATGCCCAAGTTTAAACCAAGTTAACTTTTTCCAAAAGGACTTAAAGACCATGTTATTTTGCTATTTACATTTTGTAAGGATAATTTGATCTTATTTTAAAAATAAAGATTTAGTGTAGCACGAAGTGTGTCGTTTCTTTAATGTCATTTTAAATTAAAAACATTCACATAATAAGAAATAGTAAAATATAATTGTGCTATACATACATTAAAACCGCTAAAACTGTCGAATAATACCATTCTAGGTTGTTATTCAACGGTAGTGCAGTAGTGATTGAGCGCTCGCCTCATATTCGAGAAGTTCCGAGTTCGATCACCACTATCTCGCCAATAGTACTGCGCTCCTCTTGTTTTTCCGCGTAGCGGTCTTGTTCGTCAGGGTTTTTGTTTCGGAGTAATAGAGTTGAGAGAGGGCTGTAACTACAACTAAAGCAGCCTCCTTGACTGTAGTGATTTTTGGCCTTGAGGAGGTAAATTACCAAACAAAAAAAAGCTAGACACGAATTAATAAATTCACTTCTTTTCTTTTTTCTACGATAACATAAGAATACTGTCCTTACTATTTAATTGCGTAGAATCAAGTAGCAATTACAAATTTTACAATTGTTGGGTTTAAGGGTTAAAGATAAATAATTTAACCTGAAGCATTTTGTAAAATGAACTGTTAAGTTATTTAGGAATACAATAAACTTCCTTGTGAAATGACTATTTTATTCGATATTATTAATACGAGTAAATGACCTAAAAAAAACCTTTTCTTAAAAAATATGTTTCTTGTCATACTATACTATTAAGATATAAAATACTGCTAAAATATACGTCGTGAGTTAAATGTTATTAAATGTAGTAAATTATCACAACAAAAATGCGGTAAAATAATAACAATTCGCATCACAAAGGAAATGCTTTTAGTTCGGTTAACGTTTTTTTTTTTAATTTGTTTGTCTGGGTTAACGAAAAATACCTTGATTGATCATTTTTTATACTTATTTAACTATCTACTTATTTAACGTGACTTAATACATTAAGTAAGTATCCGTAAACTAACGCATGCATAGAATATCATTTTGTCTACTTATTTAACAATCTACTTATTTAACGGGACACCGGCATACGAAATTGTTTTGGACTAAAAGTATTTATAAGTTTAAACCAATTAAAATTGGGAGTCATCTAAGGATATAGCCGCTTCTCTAAAACTCGAGTATTTGTCATCTTTTTTAAAACAACGGGTCATATCAACCCATTTGTAATCAGCTGTTTATGGCTAATCTGAAATCATCTAATTTTAATAACAAGATAGACACTCTTTCCTTTAGAGAACTTATTTTTAGAACATGAAAAAAATAGTTTTGAAAATACCGACAATGGTACGCACTGCTTTTTTATAGAGGTTTTAAGTTGAAGTTATTTTTACATCAGATTTTTTTTTAACCACTCTTTCGAGCAGTGACATGAAATAGAAACCGTTGGAAACGAATTAAAAGTCGCATCTTTTTTCATTTTTTGACCTATTTTCTAAATATTAAAAACCTTCAAAAAATGAGGGGGTCCTAACTTTATATGGCTATATCTTTTGAGTGTCAAAATATATTTTTAATATTACTAATTAAAAATGATCTAATATCAAATTAATGGCATAAAGACGATAATTAGTCTCAGTAATTTACGTCGAGCGTCTGATACTTTGTTTAAATTAAACTATTTGTTAGATTTATGATTTACAAAATTTAAAACTCTACTACGGAAAATACCAACTAAAAACGTTTTTGTACAAAATGAGTTTGCAAAAAGCAAGATTTCATTCAGAAAATAGGAAATGCATATGTTTTTGTTGTGTTGATAAAGACAAAAAGTGTCTATCTTTGGAGAATAATGATCAAAAAAAAAACTATTCAAAATGAACCAAAAAAAAAAACTGTTCAAAATCTTGACGCCTTTATTACTTATCATCGAAATCTAAAATCACTTTTCACAATCATCACAATCTGAAAACACTTTTTCAACTTCTTCAACTCAATCAATTGAAATTTACCTTGGTTTCTGACCTCAAATTGATCAACGTAATCATTGGATTATTAGTAAGTATCTTATTTCACTTTTATTTTATATTTTAAGTAAGCAATACCTATAAGTTATTTTCTATAATGAATGGTCCAGGTGGAAAATACTCGTGGTGGGCCAAGGATGAAAAAGGAGTTCAAAGGACTTTCGGATCATTAGCAGATGAATTCGAAAAATAACAATTTGATAACAAACCTTATATACAGATGCAATATTATAAAAATGTTACTTGTTTATGTCTGTTGGATGAAAAATTGACTGAAAAAATATTTTTACTTTGTCTCTTGAACATGGAATCTTTCCTGATAAACTTAAACTTTCAAGGGTGGTACCAGTCTTTAAATCTGCAGATGATACCAGCGTTTCCAATTACAGACCAATCTCAATACTACAATACCTTTCAAAACTATTAGAATACATTATGTATCATAAACTATTTACCTTTCAAGAAAATAACAACATTCTTTAAAACAAACAATTTGGATTTTAAAAAAATCACTCCACAGATCAAGCAATAATTCATCTTGTTCAAAATATTTTTCAGGCATTTGATGAAAATAAATATACGCTAGGTGTATTTATTGATCTTAGCAAAGCGTTCGACACTGTTGATCATTATATTTTATTAAATAAACTATAAAATTACGGGATTAGGCACTCAAATTTTAAATGGTTTCAAAGCCATTTGTCAAATAGGAAACAATACATTTCATTTAGCTGCGGAAAAACTGATGATATGAATATAAAATGTGGTGTTCCACAGGGAACACCACATTTTATATTCAATTTGGTACATTTTATATTCAATTTGGCAGTCAATTTATAAAAAGAGAACAATCATTAAAGTGTTTAGGAGTACTCCTTGACGAAAAGGTTACTTGGTCAAATTATATACATAATCTTGAAAGTAAAATCTCAATAAATATTGGCCTACTTTATAAAGCAAGGCCTGTTTTAAAGCAAACTAGTTTAAAATTGTTATATTTCTCCTTTGTTCATAGTTATCTGAATTACGCAAACATTGCTTGGTGTAGCACAAATGAAAACAAAATTAAAAAATTTTTTAATAAACAAAAACATGCAATGAGAATAATATCAATTGTAGGCCGTTTTACTCACTCTAAAGAACTATTTATAAAGCTGAGTATACTTAATGTCTACCAAATAAATATTTTTCATCTTTTAATTTTCATGTATTAAGTTAATAAAAGAACAACAATAAACATTTTTAATTCGTTATTCAAAATAAATAAACATAGATACTTAACCAGATACTCAAACAACACCTATATTCAGCCCAAAAGTTTTTATGCCACAACTGAGTTTTCATCATCCATTAGAGTACTAAAAGTATGGAATAAAATCCTATCTAATAAACTTAAAACTCTTGAAACTCTTGACAAATTTAAAGTAAAATTGAAGCAAATTCTCATAGTTAGTGATGGAGTGCTTGACTTTTTCGGGTGACACAGATAAGTTTTTTCGGTTTAGTTAAAAGTTTATCTGTGTCAATCCTTTAATGGATTTGGTTGAAGCATGCTTAAATACATATAAATATACACATATATATTTTTTTTAAATGGAAAGGTTCAATTTCTTCTCAATTCTGTGTTTAATTAATAATTTTAGTATTTAATCTTAATTATTTAGAAAAAAAAAAAGTTGTTAAAAACCTTTTTTTTTTTTTATTTAATTGCAAGTTTTACTTTGTGCAAATTTATATTAATCTTTATATACTTATTTATTTAATATTAATTCTAAGAATTCGTTATTTTACTTTTTATTGATTATTTTATTACTTTAAATGAAAACTTTTTTTTTTTTTTTAAATTCTTTTTGACCCTGTAACTTTTTGTTTTTGTTTTATCTTTTTAAGAATAAAGTTTTATTTTTTATGTATTGGTAACATTTATATACTCTATACGAAGTTATTTATTTTTTAAGGAATAAATCTCGGGGCTTGGCGATAAAACAAATTGTGTCTTCTTCTTGCCCTGTCCATCTGTATATTGGAAATATTGGTTTTAAATTTTATCAAAATGTATTTTGACGCTCAAAAGATACAGCCACATAAAGTCTAGGACACCCTCATTTTTGAAGGTTTTAATTATTTAGAAAAATGGTCAAAAAAAGAAAAATATGTTTTCAACGGGTTTTTTATCCTGCCAAATATAAAGTTATAAAAAATCTGAAGTAAAAGTAACTTTAACTTAAAATCTCTAAAAATGAGCAGCGCAAGGCGCCATATGACTGCTAACTGTACAAAATGTTTTTTAAAAATTTAAAGTTGATAAAACTAGAAAGTTATTGGATAAGAAAATTTTACAATATATCTTCTTGCATATTATATTGCGGTAATTTTTAATTCTATATACACGTTCACACTTATAGTGTGAACTTGATATTAAGTTTAGTATGTCCTTATGTGAAAATTGTACGGATCAATTGCTAAATGCACACAAGGAAGAGTATATACTTTAGGTTTAAATTCAATTTTGTGCAAAACAGAAAACTTTGAAAATATCAGTATAATACTTGCTGTGTTTTCATTAACGCTATGACACCCATTTCATAACAACAATGAGACACAATTTAATAAAAAGTTGTCCAATTTATTTTTAAATTCAATTATTGAAGTCGACTTTACTAATTAACTAGGTAAATTATTCCAATTGTTTGCTGCTCTATTCGTAACAAACTTATTTTGGGGTTCATGTTTACATATTCCTCTTGAATAATTCATACTGTGAACTCTTGTTGTGACTTTAGATTTAAAAACTAGTCAATTACACAGTTTTACACAGATAATATCTATAAAAACTTTGAACATCTGAATCAACTTTGAACATCAGTTCCCTCTTTTTTGCCTATATCCTAACGTTGTTATGATAACGGAAATCATGCCTGTTATCCTGTTTTTATAAATTTAAACTAAACTAAAACAGAAAACTTAAATAGAGTTTTAATATATACTGTACAAAATTTTCAAATACTTCAAAAACAAAAAACACGTGTTTAATCATACCAAACATAGAGTTCGCTTTAAAGATGCATGCAATTAATTGTAATTTCCATTTTAGGTCACTTGTAAAAACCACACCCAAATCTCGTTCGCTCACTTTTGCATTTAACTGAATATTGTTAATAAAATAATTGCTAACGATGTTTAAACCGTAATGCATTACAAAATATTTTATTATACTTAACTCAGCCATTTCTTAGACCAATTAAACATTTTTTTAAAAGTTTTGCAATAGTGAACCATTATTTGAGGAATCCAAATTTAAAATGATTTTAATGTCATTGGCATAAAGTTTACAATCATTCTTTATTGTATCAGATATATCGTTAACATAAACAAAACTTATTATAATTTTGTATAAAAAATTGACTCTGCGACTACCAAAAGCATATTTCTATGCAAAGTTATGTATGTGTAACAAAAAAAAACTAACGTTGGCACATTGTTGTATTTTAAGTTAGTGCTGCATTTTAAGTTTTTTCAAAGTTATACTTTGTGTTGTATATTCATCGGAATTATAATTTAAATATAATTTTTCTTTCTCTTATATTTATTTGTTAAGAAATATCTGGTCTATATAAAGGGTCACATGTATATATGACGCATGCGTAAGTGTTAAGCTTTTGATTGATTCATTGCCAAACAACTGAATGAAACAATCCCGCTAAAAAATCCCTAAAACTTTTGGAAAACTTTTCCACCCACTCTAAGCTTATTAATACCCCCATTCCCCTCCCCGTTTATTTTTTCACTTCTTATCAACAAAAAGTTTATATCTTAAATCTAAAACAAACATTCAGTGAAAATCGATCTTATATATTAAAAATAATTATTTCAGTCAACGATAAAGTCAAAAACTTTCAGTGTAAATAGGCTTTAAAAATCATCGGCATAGTAAATCTCGATATGTCAAAAATAAAATGTAAAAAATAAGGTCGAAATTGAAAAATGAAAAATATCGATGCGTCAAAAATTTTGGTTTATTTCTCACCTTAGTTGAAAACTTACATTACCATATTAAAACCTTTTTAAATTTTGATAAAACAGCTGATTGAAAACGAGCATTTCACTCTAGGCCACGCGAGAATTAAATAGTTTTACGTGTGTTTTCTAAATAATATCATTTAGGATTTGTTAACTGAAAATTAAAAAAAAAAAAATACTTATTTTGTAACATGGCATCCAATCGGAAGATTTTACAAACTGATTGAAATAAATATAGTTTAGAAGAAAAAAAATTCCCTACAACTTTTTTTTAAAACTCTCAACACCTCCCACCCTACCCCTTTTTATTAAATCTGGATTAAAATTCAAATCCCTCCCTTTATTCTCACCCAACCTTATATTAAGGACTCGAAAGTAACATGATGTCAAATAATCAATACTATGGAAGGAGGCGTAAACACACTTGTTAAATGCACTTCCGTAGTGCACTATGATAAGACTGTTAGGTCTTCTTGGAGAATAAAATACCGCCATTAACATCAAATATTGAAAAATAAATTTTCATCAGTTTTTTCTGGTTATTATGGTGCTCCAACAAGACCTATCGGTTTTGTCGCGGAAGAGCATTTAAGGAGAAATTTCAAGCCGCCTTTACATACCTAGACCAGGTGACGTACCTTAAACCACTCAATTATAAGCCAGCGCTCCAGTACTGCGCCACTGCTGATTAAATTCAGCTCTGATTCAAGTCAACAACAAATTAATAAAATACATACCGCAAAAGACGTAGTTATAAAGTCGATAAAAAAAATAGTAGGTCAAAAATACAGTATGTTGAAAATACAGTTGGTTAAAATTTCAGTAGGTTGAAAATTAAGTAAGTTGAAAATGCGGTAGGCTTAAAAATTAGTAGTTCATGTTTTAATTAGTAGTTTGATAAGTTGTAGGTTGAAAATCAAAATTGTCATATTCGATGATTTTAGAAATTTCAAAATTTATTCCAGTTACAGGCCACCAAAAAATATAATGCATCAAAGTAAAATTTTTAAGTTTATTCCATGCACATTACGAATTATAAATGGTAACCATCGAAAAAGTTTTGTAATGATTTTTTCAAATATCAGTTTAAACCTATTGGGAACCTTATGAGAACCCGTCAAATCCCCAGATCCTTCAGCCCTGATAAAACCACATAAAAACCAATCAAGCAAATTTGCTAGATTTGTTTACCATATGGGATCCGTCCGGAAACCAAAACAATTACCGTTAAAATCCCGTTCCCGTAACCCCAGACAAATACCATACGGTACCCGCCTGTCAATGTTGACTGGGGTATAATTCAACAAGAAAGACTTTTGACATAAGGGTTGAGAAAGATTAGGTGTTCATATTTAGCATTTTAACTTCATTGTTGTTTTAAAAAGTAAATATATCAATTCTTGGGTATTTTATTTGATTATTGTTTTATTTGTTGAAATCTTGTTAACAAGGTGGTTTTTAAGACAAATTAATTATGCTGATTTCAAATATGCAACTCATTTTTTATCAACACGTCAAGTTGTAAAGATATTTAGGTTCAAATCTTTCGTATTTGGGGTAAAGTCCCTTATTTAGTCGAAAGAAAAATTATGTAAAAAAATTATGCAAAAAAATGCTAAATATTTAGCAATTAAAAAAACATTTAAAAGATTATAAAATTATAAAAAATTATTTGAACGAATTTACCAATTATTTTTTTTATAAAACAAGAAATGCAATAGCGTTATGCAAAATATTAACTTAAAAAAAGAAGGAAAAAGATTTATTTCTTATAAAGACAATGTAAAGCACGACCAATTTGCCAAATTAATAGAGTCAACAAAAACTTCAAGATACAGCATTGACAACAATTTGCAGTTGTTTCAGATTTAATTAAGACCAGGTTTAAGTATAATAGGTCTTGTTATCAATGATTTTCAAATAACGTTATTTTAGAAAGGACCTTAATAAGGGTAAAAAAAGAAACAAATATAAATATCAAAAATGTTTATAACATAAACTTTAGTAGATTTTATTAGACTTTTTAATCTTTAAAGAAAAGTTTTATTTGTCATATTTAATAAAAAAGTATCAAAGTTTGATAATTTACTACCGAGAATATGGATAATCTGTAAGAAAGCATGTTTAAAATACTATGATCCAGTTATAATTTTTCTTTCTTTTATTAGCAATTTTGAAGTAATATACTCTAAATGATTTACGCAAAAATGATTTTGTTAAAAGAGTAAATTCTTGTACTAATTTTGTGAAGTTTTTTACAGAATGATTATAACATGTATTAGATAATATTTAATAATATATTTTATTTAGAAAGGTTTGTAAAAAATCTGAAAATCAATTCAATCATTATCATTCAATGCTGCCAAGTAGTGACTTCCAGATGAAAATGAAAGTAAATCAAATTTTTTATTGAATATAGGTAGCAATGAGCGATTTTTGCCTAAGATTGTTCTGCTATTATAGTTTGTTATCATTCAAGTTGCTACAAAAAATGTGTTGAAGGTGTGTTCAAAACAACATTGTTAAAAAATCTTCTCATTCTGAAGAAAAGTATAAAACAGAATAACAAATATAAAAAGTGTAAAATAATAATACTTACTGTCACAATTGACAGGTACAAATACCAGGTATTGCACAACCTGGTATACTCGCAAACATAAATTATCATAAGTTGATTTTGTTTCTGATCATTGTCCCATTGAAATTCGTAGCATATAATAAAAGATAATTATGTTTTCGTCATTATATATATAACAGAGATTTAATATTTGTTTGCCATGCATAAAATGAATACATTTGACGTTTTACCTTTAATAACTGAAGTTGTATAGGTAAAAAAGGCAAAATAAACCAATGTTCCTGACATAAAGAAAGTTTGTGATGCTCAGATTTTTGCAAAAGTGAAAAAATAAAAAAAGAGAATTTAACTAAAAACACTGACTTATAAATAGGACCTTTTTGAATGTAATTTTTAAAACTCTATTCCTGGTATTTTTATTTTTAATTTTTTTAATAAAAAAATTTTTAAAATGTAAAAATACAAAATTTTTGATGTCGTGTGATTTTTTTTTTATATAATTAATATCAGCTAGTTGAAAGATAAAAGGAGTGGGGAGGGGGAGTAGGGGGAGAGCGCTTAGAATGGAAAAGCTTTCTCTCTTATAACTACTTACTATGATTTAATATTTGTACAGATAGGTGAAAGTATATTTTTATATTGTTTTTTTTATATTGTTTATTTTTATTTTTATATTGTTTGTTTTTATATTGTTTCGAAAAAATTTTCGCATATGCAAAATACCGCTCCCTGACTTTATCTCTCGTGTTTCCCGACAAATATTTAGCCATATCATGAAGTTAAAGCTGCAAACATTTTGTTTTTACAACAAAATATTTATATTTTAGTCTTTATTCCTTTTTAAATGTTAATAATATTCTTTTTCATAAACAGTTTGGATTTAAATCTGGTCATTCAACTGATCATGCAATCACTCACCTTGTTCATGATATATTTAAAGGGTTTGATGAAGACAAGTATACCCTAGGTGTATTTATCGATTTAAGTAAAGCTTTTGACACTGTCAATCATCAAATCCTTCTATCCAAACTGAAAAGTTATGGTATAATAAATACTAATTTGTCCTGGTTTGATAGTTACTTGTCTAATAGAAAGCAGTTTATTTCATATGATAGCGGAAAAACGGAATATAAGTCAATCACCTGTGGTGTTCCTCAAGGATCAATTTTAGGACCACTTTTATTTCTCGTTTATATTAACGACTTATATAAATTTTCTAACATTTTAAACTTAATTTTGTTTGCAGATGATACAAACTTGTTTTATTCTAGTAAAGATATCAGTAAATTATTTCAAACAGTAAACAAAGAACTTGAAAAATTAACCCAATGGTTCAAATCAAACAAACTATCTTTGAACATCAATAAATCCAAATACACTTTGTTCCATCGTCTTCATAAAAAACAAGATATTCCATTAAAACTTCCTGATCTTTTTATTGATAACGCATTATTAAAAAGAGAGCAATCAATAAAATTTTTAGGTGTGGTTCTGGATGAAAATTTAACCTGGAGGGACCACATAGGTCTAATTGAAAATAAAATATCAAAAAATATAGGTGTTTTGTATAAAGCCAAGCAGTTTTTAAATCTATCTTGTTTAAAAAACTTATATTTTTCTTTAATTCATTGCTACTTAAATTATGCAAACGTTGCTTGGTGCAGCACAAACGCAACAAAAGTAAAAAAACTGTTTAGTAAACAAAAACAGGCTATAAGGATAATTACAAACGTAGACCGTTTCTCTCACACTCAAACGTTATTTAATAAACTTAATATTCTAAATGTATATAAACTAAACCTTTACCATATTCTTATCTTCATGTTTAAACTTGATAAAAAAATATCACCAATGTTATTTAATTCACTTTTTGAAAAAATAAACCACATATACCCTACCAGATTTTCAAAAAACAATTACATTCAATCCAAAACACATTATTCAGCAACCAAATTCTCAATTGCTAACCGAGGTCCTAAGCTGTGGAATACAATATTAAATAATGAGCTGAAATCTAATTATTCTTTAAACCAGTTTAAAACAAAACTTAAGCAATTACTGATGATACATGAAAATGAATTAAAGTTCTTCTAAAAAGCTTTTTAAACTAGCAAACAAAAACAAAAATTAACCTACTAATTACTCTTTAATATTATATTTAATATTCTAAACAATAGTCTGCTATTGTAAATGTATTTCTTATCTTATAAGTTTTGAATTTACAAACGATTTTTTTAAGTTTTATTATTTGAAATACTAATTACTAAAGATATTGTAAAATTTTATAATTTCAATTTTTATTAAAAAAAGTTATTGTAAATTCTTTTTGTAATATTAATACTTATATATCATCTTATTTTACTAATCAGTTCTTAAATATAAATACTCTTTGAATTACTAAATACTTTAAACGTTATATATTTTATTTTTTGCATTTTGTTAAAACATTTTATTTGATAAATATGCATTTTTTTTTTTGGGGGGTGGGGGGTCATGTAAATATTTGTTTTTATAAATTACGAGTGTAAATTATTTTCAATCGGCAAATACAATACTAAAAAAAAAAAAAAAAAAAAAAAAAAAGAAATATTAGAAGCTAGACACCAAATATGTGCAATGAAACTTTATTTCCAGCCACATTTAGAGATACTTGCATACGGCCTATTATTCTGAATTTTTTTTTTTAAATCTGCTATTAAAATCAAATTATCTTATTTTTACTAATCTCTACTTCTAAAGTCCAATTATTTTGTTTAAACTAAAAACAAGTCAGAAACAAGTCGCAACCACTTTATTTAATTTCTTGATGTTTTTCTTCAATAAAATCTTTATATTGCAAACATTTTTATTTAAAAGAGCTATACAAGTTTTAGTAATGTTTATAAGTATTTTTTTTAGTTTGAATTATTTTATTATATTTTCTATTTAGTTTTAAGTAAAAAAATTTAAATTATTCTTTTTAACTAAATTATAATACCTTAAAATAACGGTTTAATACTGATATTTAGCAGAGCGAGAGAGAGAGAGAGAACAAAAATAATGTATAAAAGAACTTAAAACCTGTAAGAAACATTATATCAGAGGTCGTCCATAAAGTACGTACGCCAAAAATTTTGAAATTTGACCCCCTCCTCCCGCGTTTGCCATGCGTACTTTTAATTTCTCACCCCCTTAAAAAGTACGTACATTTTCAAATACCGTCCCCCCTTTTTTTTTTTAACAAACTTTTTTTTTCCAATGAAAAATTTTACAAAATTAAAAAAGGTGGAGGAGGTACCTTAGATGCTTTATACGACCCCTTTGTTTGCGCGATTTTAAAACGTCTTCAAGTATATATGGAAATATTAATTTTAATAAAGTTTAATTATATTATATAAATGTGTGTGCATAGCTTTAAGGTTAATGTGTAGGACATCGACGGCGAACACCGAAGTTCACTTCCTGGATATTCCGGGTTATACTTTTTTTTGTTTTAATAACGAATTAAATAAAGATAGATTATACTTAAGACAGACGTTTTTATCAGACACCCTTTTTTAGTAAGTCCGTTAAAAACGAGTCTTACGCGAGATCAGTAATATTGAAAACAAAGACTAAAACCCAGTGCCGAGGAAGGACTACTCATGCCTCTTAATTTGAGGTGGTGGGGGTGTGTGTGTGGGGGGGGGGGTACAACAATTTTCGTTACTTTTTGCTAATTTAAGAAGCTTTTTAATTTAGCAATACCTAGCGGTAACTTTGGAAGATTTTTTGAGACCTTAATGAAACGTTTTTTTGAGGGAAACTCTGACCCATTAAGGGCCTATCCCCCCTTAAAATTTCAATATTTTCAAAAAAAAAAAAAAAAAAAAATTGTATTCAACTACTTTTACCTGTGAATGATTATAAAAATTGTTTTAAAAGTAGCAATTTAACCTATAACTATCTTAATTTGTCTATTTAAAAAAACTTTTTTACATAATGTCCCTAACAACGCCATAGCAACGCACTAGTTTAACAGTATACATCCTATATTTTACCGTTATTCAACCCAAATGTGTGTTATAATTGTCATGTACAAGCTTGAACAGCTTCTTTATGAATTTCTCTAGCCCTTTTGTTAAGGTTGCTACATCAAGTACGACAATTTAAATCAGTTATAGTGTTATTTATCAGCTTAGTTTTATTAGTGAAAATGGGAAAAGAATGTCGAGTGAAGCAACGTACACAAACTCAACGTAAAAGGAAAGGATTTGTGGGAAATCATAATAAGTCTGTGAACATTGATAGTGTTTCTGATAATGTTAGTATTGAGTTGCCAACAATTAATTTAAATGCTGCTAACAGCACTTGTGCTTTGGAACAAAATAATGAAAACTCACTTAATTTGTCAGCTTATCGTATCATTGATGTTGCTGTGTTAGTTTTTGTTTTTAGTTCTTTTCTGTGTTCAGAATGTGGTAGTCCCACACTCTCATTAGGTGAGAGATATAATAAACGACATGGTTTATCTTCCTAGTTTTATCTTAAGTGTCAAAAAAAAGATTGCAACGGTAAATTTGCAGTTAAGCGGCGTAAAATAGTTTTATTTTTTCGCTTGTTGCGAAACTTGCTCAAAGTGGTGACTTTTTAATATAAACATACGGAATATATTATTATCCTTTTAATTTCTTGTTTTTAAAGTTTTTTTTTATTATTTGATAGACTGCCTGCCCCAACCAAACCCTCAGTCAAAAAGTTTTGCACTTTTATGAATTTACCTAAGCCTATGTCCAAAAACAACTTTAAAAAAGCTACTGAAAATGATTGCAACAGCTGTTAAAACTGTAGCAGAACAAACAATGATAAATGCTGCAAATAAATTGCAATTAACATCTTTGGCACCAACTGATATTTGTGTATCTTGCGATGGTACATTGCACAAACGAGGATATTCATCGCTGAATGGAGTCTTTTCTGTTATCTCTATTGTTAGTGGCAAAGTGTTAGATGATGAAATCATGTCTAGATATTGTATAGGTTGTAGTATTAATCAAGACCTTCAAAAGTCTAATTCAAATGCTTATGCGCAATGGAGAAATTCCCAAGTTTGTAAGTATTATTACCAAGGTTCTGCTGGTGGTATGGAGCCAAAAGGAGCAAAACGTGTTTTTCTGCGTTCTATTGATAATCGCCAGTTAAGATATATTTAATATTTAGGTGATGGAGACAGTACAAGTTACATGAACATTAAAAATACATATCCTGATATAGAAATTGAAAAGCTGGAATGCGTTGGATATTATCAAAAGAGAGTTGGAACACGGCTGCGGAATTTAAAGAAAAGAGAAAAAGGCCTTGGTGGTAAAGGGCGTCTTACAAATGCGACAATTGATCGCTTACAAAATTTTGTTGGAGTTGCAATAAAACAAAATGCAGGTAACCTAAAGGAAATAAAGGCAGGAGTGTTAGCATCGCTATTTCATGTTTCTTTATTGAAAAATAATAGCTTACATTTTCCACACTACCCTACTGGCTCAGACAGCTGGTGCAAATACGATGCTGATAAAATATCTAAAATAACAACATATATGCCAGGACCGGGTTTACCAATAGACGTTATTATGAAAGTGAGATATATATTTGAAGAGTTAAGTGAAGACAAAAATTTTTGCTCGGCAAAACACAAAATGCTAATGAATCGTTTATTAGAATTATTTGGGACCGTAAACCAAAGCAAACATTTGTCTCGCTTACCCAATTAGAAATTGGTTTATATGATGCGGTTGCTTACTTTAATATTGGAGCAAAAGCATCATTTGATATTTTTAAAGAACTTAAAATGGAAACAGGCTTTCATATGATTGCAGGATGTAAAGTATTTAATAATGAAAGAAAAAGAAATGCTGAATATTGAATAAACCCTGAGAATAAGTTGAGACAGCAATTTTTACGTGCCGAAAAGTTAAAAAAAAAAATGACAAAACAATCGAAAAAGTTGGTGACTTGTATTACCCGGTGGATTTTGAAAATTTAAATGATTTTTTTACCTATTTTATGAATAAAATATTACTGTATTTAAAATTTTTACTTTAATCGAGTTTCTCTCAGAATAGCAATTTGTGAATGCCGGCCAATATATTTGGAGAACTGTATGATATTTTTTTATGAAATTTTCATGAAGTGTTGTCCATATTATATTCTATGATATGAATGATATGGATTTTATTTAAATTGAAAAAAAAAGTTTTAATTCAATAAAATGATAAAAAAATTTGACCTTAAACTTCGGTCGTCCTGTTGTGGTGGTGATAAAAAGTTATGAAAAATCTGTTCCACTCATATCATAGACCTGGCTTATAACAACATTATGGTTCAATATGGAAAGGTGGAAGTAAGCCAATTTCTTTGTATTTTGGCCTGCGTAAAGTCATTTTTTGGTCATTTTAGGGGTATTTTGTGGTTACCATGGCAACAATATGGATTTTTTGAAAAAAAAAAAAAAACAGTGCATTATTCTTTATTTAATAAAAGGATGTTACCAATAATAATTTTTTTGTAAAAATGCTTAGATTTAAAATCAGAGGGGGTACCCCCTTAACCACAGTGCTGCTTAACCTGCTTTTTATCAACTAAAAAAATTGTTTCCTGAATTATGCTTTACTCAGGACCAGTATTTAAGGTGTGGGATGTGCCCCTGCCCATACGTGAGAGCAATCGACAGATTTTACATCTTATATTGTAAATTTTGTAATAAACAAAAGTTATGACCCTGCGAAATTTACACTCTCCTCATTTAAAGGGTCGGAAAATTTGCATGGTAATAACTTTTGTATTTTACAATATTTTTCTACAAATAATAAAACCTGTCGATAAATTTAAGTAGTAAAGTTGAAAATTTTTACTACAGTAGTGGCCTTACGTATGGGTAGGGACAAGCCTTTTAAAGCTCTTGTTCCCAGGCCTCCGCCATCCCAATTTTTTGCAAGGCCTCCTTATTTGGGATAGGTATAAACATACTTAAGTTAGGAGTTTGCACGATGCGTGAAAGCATCCTTAGTAGAACATCAAAAAAACACTGAGGGCGTTTATGCATGTGTGTGCGTAGAGGGAAACTATACCCTCTACTCCCTATACCATACATCCTTTTATGTTGCCAAACAAGGATCTTTAGTCAGAATTTTAACTTTTTGTTGATTAGCTGGTTAATTGTGATAAATAAGAAAATCGAGGTACGTAATCCTAAATTGAACCCTTCCCCCTCCCCCTATACGCTTATTGAAGACCTCTCCCCTTCCCCCTATGAGCGTGCGCACTTATTGGACTTATTGAACTATTTTTTGTTTGTAAAAAAAAGGTTGAATTAATTTTTAAATAAAACTTTTCACAAAAAAAATTAAAACTGTTTGAAAAAAAATATATTAACTTAAAATATTTGATTTCATATTTATTAAAATTTTATATTTTATAACATTTTGATCGATTAAATAAAATTTAAAGACGGTTTAAAATAAACTAAAAACGTCAGAAAAATGAAATTTCGAACTGAAAAGCTTCGATGAAAAATTCTACTAAACCATCGAATTTTTTTATTTTCTTGACGACGCATATCTCTTAAATAAATAATGGCGAAAACCTTAAAAAATTATTTTTCATAAACATTAATTCGTGTAAAAAGTGTATAAAAATTGCAAATTTAATGTAAAAATAAATTTTATATTTAATATAAAATTAAGTTTTTTCAAAATTCAACCAAATCAAAAACTTATGACTTTATCTTAAATATGGTACAATACTACTTGAAAAGAAATTATTAACAAAATTAAAAAAATATATATTTCATTTGCATATTTAGTAAAAACTCTTAAGCATAATAAAAAATAAAAGTATACATAAAATATTAAACAAATATTTATAAACAATATTATTTAAAAAATTATATACAAATAACATAATAATTAAAAACTGAAAATATAAAAATATAAAAAAAAAAACAATAAATTATGTAGCATAATTTGAAAAGTATATTATTAATAATGTTAACAATAAAAAATAATTATGACAATAAAAAAATTATAAAAAATTATATACCATAATAATAGTTATATTTAATAAATTAATAGTTTATTAATTTATATTATAATTATAACTATTAATATAATTGAAAACGAATTATTTTATGATATTGTTTTAATAAAAATTTAAACTTTTAAATAATAAATCTAATAAACTAGTAAAATTAATTTGTATATTTAAAAACATATTTATTATAAATTAATACATTAAGTATTTCATTATTTGTTTATAATTATTGTTTTTTATAATATATTTAAAATATTAAATATTATATCATGTTGTTAAGCTTTTTAATTCATCGAGGTTGCAAAAATCTTTTTCGCGGTAAGTGATCTTAAACTTTTTGACATTTGAACAACGAATCCATTCATAAATTTCTTTAATAAAATCAATGTCGTTGTGAAAATTAATTTCTAATTCTTCACAAAGATTAATCCACGGAAGAAAATTCTCTTCAAAATCTTTTTTTGTTATTAAATAATATGAGATAAATATCCACAACTCTTTAATCATATCTTTTGGTTTCCATCCTTCGAAATTAATTGGACGAAGAAAGAGGACATGGCGAACATTAGTTGAACATTGTATTAAAAGTTTTTTTTCTTCATCACTTAAAATATTTTTAGCAACGCAAAACAACGATAACTTTTTTCCAGATTTTAGGTAATGATTTATGAAATAATTTTCGCAAGAAGTTTCGTAAGAAGTTTTTCCATCGTCAATCGAAATTTTCCACCATCGTTCATCAACAATTGATTTTATTTCATCAGTAAATGATGATTTACTTTCATAAAAACATTCAACAAATAAATCATGGAAATCTTTTCGATCTTCACTTTTACTTAGACGATCTAAAGTAAAATTAAATGTTATAAATTTTAACAAATAAATTATTAAAATAATAATCAAAATTGTATACATTATAATATTCTACATATTCAAACATATACTGTTTAATAATTTTCATAAAAAATCATATACAAATTTTAATTTTTTTTAAATAGATTATATTTTACATAATAATTTTATATACATAAACTAACATTAAATTAAAATAATATATAAAAATATTAAAATAGTGAAACTTTTAATTAAAATAATTCTTTGAAAAAAATTATAAAAATTTAGACAATTTTTTAATTTTATTAATTTAAACATTTTTTCACTTTTTTGAAACGAAATAAATTAATTATAAGTTATAAATTAAATATATTAAAAATAACATCACAAAAATTATTCATTTATATAACTTAAAAATACTTTCTTTTAATAATATATTTCAAGAAAATTTTGTCGTTCGGTTGTTTTAATAAAACATAAAACATTTTATTAAGCAAGTGAAATTTTGTTAAAAGAATATTTGTTCATTCGATTTCGACGTTGATTAAAAACTTTGACTAACTTATTTCTTTAAGGATGATTTATATTGTATTCGTAAAACACTGAAACTTTCAACAGGTTAAGTGCAGAAAAAAAAGTTAGGAAAAATATTTCGCACTTTATTCCCATAGTTAACCCATTGAAAATATCCGCATTTTCGCATTTTATCTATCTTCCAAATGATGTATTTTTAAAAATTTTATAAGGTAAAATATAATAATATGTGATACAACATGTGTTACTTGATTTATACTGAGCGATTAAATTCTAAACAGCAATACGCCAGACTTATGAAACGAAGCCTGTCATAATGAAATACAAAGAAATCAGAAAGATTCATAATAATGAGACATTTACACATCATAGTAAACATTATTTCGTCATGAAAGGATAGCTACAAAATGTAATATATATATATATTATATTAAAACAAGCAACAAACATACCTTGGATAAACCGATAACCGATTAAATCTAAAGTTTACCATAAAATTACATCAAATGACATATTGTTTTAAAAAGTAAAAAATAAATCCATGTACATTTTAACGTAAACAAGAAAATAATTTCTCATTCACAACTGTTTCATAAAAACAATATTTCTCCGAAACTTTTTGCAAAAGAAACACAGGTTCATGCCAGAATATTTAACTTGGACAAACTGGTGACTTACATTAAAATAGTCCATATTGCGCAAATGTTGTGAACATATAGAACGAAAAAGAAACGATTAATAACAGTCGGTTGAAAATGCAATTGAATAATACCTCAGTATGTTATAAAAGTAGTATGACATAGATACGTACAAACATTTATCATAATGTACTAGTTTTTGGCATACAAAAGCATGGCAAACATTTTTTAAAGTAAAAAATTTGTAAAAACAATGTTTTCCACGCGACGATAACATTTTTATTGCAGTGTAGAGTTTTTGTGGCGAGATGATGTGTTAACTTAAGAATTTTTTAAGGATTATAAATATGCATTTTTACTTTGCATCACTAATGTTTTGAAGGCAGGTTGATTTCTTTTTCAGCAAATTTATTTAATTTTTTACATCTATTTTCGATTTACCTACCAATTGAAAAACTTACTCTTTCATACTCAATTATCGCATTTCCTAGAGGAAACTCATATTATATTTTCAAACGTTAAAAAAACAAAAAAAAAACAAATTAACGAATACAAAACTTTAATTTCGTGAGAGCGATATTTTCAAGTTGCAATATTCTTATAAAGAATTTTCATACTCAAATGGAGATGAAGCAATATAAAATCGTTTGTTTTTATAAAATATTTCACCATTTTTATATTAATTTAAAACTCTTTCCATTAACATATAAGGATTAAATACATAAACAGTTTGAAAATTATAAACACGTATCTATATGCTATTTTATATTAAAAAGAATAAGCTTAGAGATAGAAATCAAGATATTATGAAAAAGGTTACATTAAATTTAAAGGTTTATATATTTTAGCAATTTAATCTTGTATATTTTTAATAAATCTTAATATATCCACAACAACAAAATATTTATTATCATCAATCTTATACAAAAAGACATTCGTCGTAAGTTATTGTTTTAGAAATATATAAATTTAGTTTTAAAACAAAAACTTTTTTAATAAAAACAAATAAATGAATATAAAACTGAAGAATTTACTTATGAATATATATATTACTATATATGAACTATTTACGAATTTTAGGAAGTTTTGTTACCCTTGTATGTTTTAATAAACGATAGTGACGCTATGAGTTCGTATAACTTTTTTAAGAAAAAAATAACGTTATGTTGTTTATAGTTAAAACTCGACGATCGAACTTTAAAAAAATATTTTCACAAATTCGAACAAAATTTGAATCAACCGTTTAGTTTTATAGAATGATATCGTAACTATCGCAACCGTTTTTATGAAATATAAAGTCTAATAAATGTCAAAAATGTCAATAATGTACCTCCAAATTGCTTAGAAGTTAACAAAACATACATTAATTAAACATACATAAGCTAACTGAACCAAATCTAATCTAACTATGCCTTTCCAGGTCTCACGAGGAATTTTTTATATTTTCTAAAAAGAATTTTTCGAAATGTATTTATTTACTCAGTTTTATTAGATTAATTATGGTATATTTATTTACTCAGTTTTATTAGATTAATTATGCTATATTTATTTACTCAGTTTTATTAGATTAATTATGCTATATTTATTTACTCAGTTTTATTACATTAATTATGGTATATTTATTTACTTAGTTTTATTAGATTAATTATGGTATATTTATCGCGTTTAAAGTTGTTAGTGCAATTATATTTCAAATAAAAGTATTTTAGGCTTCACCATAAGGTTTAGATCACGATAAATGCTTTATGACATGTCGAATAATAAATTATATAATTTTGTTGGAGAACATAAACTTTTAATGTAATTGATGTGAAATAAATAATAAATTATATATTTTCGTTGGAGAACATAAACTAATAATATTATTGATGTGAAATAAATAAAACGAAAATAAAAAATTAATAAATAGATTTGGTTACTGTTATTTTGTCTGACGTCATTATCATAATTTAAAAGCCACATGTGTAAAAATGCGTTTTTTTTAAAACAGAATTTACAGTTTGTAAATTATTATCAGTTACTTCAGTAATACCTATATATGAAGCGAATATAAAGTTATATATTATAAATAATTTCATAAAAAATTTCTTATTATATAAACGTAACGAAGTCAAGCAAATGATATATATATGTAAAATACTTGTATTTATTGTTTTCTTGATGTTTCCTATTTAAATCAGTTTTAAACCGTAACCGTTTTTTTGATAAAATGCTTAAATAATCTTTGATCAAATATGAAATATTTACAATAATTAAAAATTCCATCACAATTGCAATTTTAAATAAAAGAGGCGCATTTATCAAGTTGATATAACTTTCGAGTGACTATTTTCAAAAGCTAATTCTATAATTAAAAAATTAAAAAAAAAAAAAAAGTTTCTGAAATCTTTGAAAAGAAGTGTAACATTTATATAATTTTAATTTAATATGTTAATCATCATGTTCGAACATATCTTTTTGAACGTTAAAACCTGCTACAGTTTTTACGCAATTTCCGCAATAGCTTTTTATGTGTCAAACAATTAGGTGGATGGCATTATACCTTGTTAATCGTTTTTTATGTGAATGTCTGGCATCTTTTTCTTTTATTTCCATTTCTTATGTTATCTTAGGATTGTTCTAAAATTGGGATTGTTCTAAAACGGTGTAAAATATTACTGAGTTCTTTTGGTAACCCTTATTTTTTGAACTTCTTGAAATAAGTTAAGACATCATTAATTCATAAAAACATCTCTTTAAGAAATAGGAGGAATTACTAATATATTAAAAAAAATGAACAAAAAAAATATTATTTAAAAATATAAAAAAAAAATGTTTTAATAATATGTACAAAAGGTTAGATTTATATCCAACCTTCGGTAATAAAGACTTTTTTAACCATTAACGCTCAAAGGCGCAATGTATCAATTTGATAATTTAATTAAAAAAAATACATCCCCGTTGAATTGAACAATAAATAATATCAAATTATGTCAACAAATTTAAAAATGTATTAACCAGTCATAATTTTTTTTAATTATAATCAAACTTATAAAATGTAACATACAATGGCGCAAATAGGGTTAGGACTATTGTAATCGTAATGAAAACATCAACAGTAACAATAATTATTGTTATTGTATTAACTTAATTGAGAAACAATAACAATACCTGTGATTTACAACTATTGTAATTCTGTAATACAATAACAATAAATATTGTATTGCAATTCATCTTTATAAAACAATAACAATATCTGAAAAAAAAAAGTAATGCAATGACCCGCTACAATAACAATAAATATTGTATTGTAATTCGTCTTTGTAATAAAAGACATTAACATTTTTATTTAATAAGAATTATTATGTTTAACTGTTTGTGTTACAAGTTAATTTTCATATATATTTTAAGTTCCTTTGCAGCATTAAATTGAAGAGAAAAAAATAAAAGGGCTGAATAAAATAATTTATGAATGTTATTTTTCGTAATGGTAAGGCTTTCATCAGACAGGCAATATTTTGCGGCCATTTAGAGCTTAGAAATATATAACAAGATAGGTGATGCGAAATCTAAATATGTAAAAAATAAAATTTGCATTATATTGCAAATCCGTAAATAAAAAATAGCAAAAAAAATAGTAAGTTCGTCAGAGATGAATATAAATACGTTAAAATACGTTAGCTTTTCTACTTTAATGTATAGTAATACACTACATTAATTATTGTAATTGTTTTCATCAAAACAATACAATAATTATTGTGATTTTTTTCAACAAAACAATACAATAGTTGTTGTAATTTTATTTCATTACAAAAAATACAATAAAATAGTTCCTGAATTTTATTGTATTGTTAGAAAAAAAACAATACAATACTTATTGTAATTGTTTTTCATCATAGCAATACATTACCAAAATAAAATGTTTTTATTGTTTCTGTAATATTACAATACAATATTATTGTATTGTAATGTGTAATTGTATTTAATTTTTACAATTACAATTACAATAGTCCTAACCCTAGGCGCAAAATCAAATCATATGAAGTGATTTAAACATGTTTGATGATGTAGAGCAATAAAACAAAGAAGAAAAAAAAGCTACTAAAAAGCAGAATATTAAGTCATTACTCAAAAACATGTACAAGATAAAAACGATTGATGCGTATCATTTCGATCAAACGCACCCGACGGAGGGTTAAACTTTTGATGACTAACTCAAACCATGTAGTTAGTTTTAATAGTGTGTTGACATAAATAAAACGAATGTTTAATTTATGTCAACACACTATTAAAACTTGACAATACAAAAAATTGCTAATACACAAAATTGACGAAATGTTATATTTCGTTTACCGCGACATTAAAAAATCCGAAACACCGAGATATATATTGTAGGTATCATGTTAGCTTCATACAGCTTTTACACTCCATGTAAAAGTGAGCCTGGCGTTACGAGTTAAACAAAAAAATATTTTCGCTTAAAAAGCATAATAAATTAAAAAACTTTATAATAATGGTTTTTTTTTATAAAAGCTTTAAACTTAAAAAATATATATATAAAAAATTGAATCTATCTTTCCTTTATTGATTGAGGATATATTACAAGAGCAGATGCACCTTGTTTTATTCTTTTTAACTTTTAACTTAGATAACAATCATTTAAACAAAAAGTAATCTGGTAATGTTATCAGTAAAACTATAGCTTTACTGATAAACTTACATTTCTGATCAAAAATATGATTTTGTCTGGTAAGTTTGGTTTCTTGCATCTTCAATAAATTTAATTTGGATGAAAATTTATATCCTATCTAAATTCATGGTCCACAAATTGTTTCACTGATAGTATAAAAAAAACTATTCTTATCCAATAAAAGACCTCTTATGTCTTAATTGACAAAAAATGCTTAAAAAATCTCTTATTTTCTGAATGAAGCCATCTGTTTTGCATACTTATATTTTGAAATAAAACATTTTTGTTTCATATTTCTGCAAAGGATTTTTTTAATTTTATAAACCAATATTCTGACAAATTTAAACTGACAATAATAAGACATAATCAGACAAATTTATTGGGAATAACTTATCTGAACTATGATGTATTTGTGCTTTTGCAGTCGATGGTTTGTGATCAGATTCATAACTTTTATTTAAGACACAAATTAAAGGTCAAACTGAGATCTGTTTGAGGCACACACAACTTAATTTAAAAACAAAAAAATCTTTATAAAAGTATTTATCTCTGCTTAAGACAAATTACAAAAAAAAATAATAAAAAAAAAATAAAATAAATTGCTTTCACAAGGTCATAGTTTATAAATATAGAATCATAATTGATTTCATCAAATGGAATTTTGGCGCATAACAGATAAAGACCATATAAATTGTAGATGAACAAAAAATTGTTTCAAAAAACCTAAAGCAAAAAAACTTTACTTAAAAACATCTAAACGAACCTGTGTCTTTTGATTTGATAATCAGTATAACCAGTGAACAAATATTTTACACAATAAAAATTATTTATACAATCATTATAATAATATCACAATAACTATTATTATATTTTCATTAATCATACACATAATAAATATATCTAGAAACTAAATCTCTTCTCTACTTAATTATAAACCATGTTAGCAACATTATACATGTTCGATCAGTAACTTTGTTTTCTTATTATTTTTATAACTATTATAATTTAAAACTCTCGTAGCTTAAGTAAAGTTAAATGACAAGCTCCAAAACTGTGATCAATCTTATCAATTTTAAATTAAATCTCAAATCAAATTCAACCAAAAGCAGATTTGCTATTTATTTGAAATTTTTATTTACTTAGGTTTTAGTTTTATGAACTATTGTTATGCATGCCAATTTACATTATTGCACCACAGACATTATGAATGTACATTTTTGCACCATAAACAATGTAGATTCGAAACTTAGATAAAAAACTTTGATTACGCCTAAATCTTATCTATTCTTGTGGAAATAAATTTTAAATACTTTTAAAAAAAATATATTACAAAAAAAATTTAGATGGTTTTAACCTGAATACTTGTAGTCTACTTGCATAATTACCCAGTAAACACACAAACGTCTATTAAACGTCAAAACAACTTTTAGAAAAAACTTCAGATTTGCTCGATTATTCGTTTAGAATGAATCCAGGTTAACGTTAGAGCAAACATCCATAAAACGTCTGAGTCCATTGATTTGTTGGGATTTAGGACGTAAGATTGTTGCGATAAGAACTTTCATGAATTAGAATGGCGCAATCGACGCACGTTTATAGTTTATTTATAAGTAATTTTGCTTTCAGTTGTTGTAAGGAAGTGAATCTTGAAAACGCAAACCCAAACGCAAAGTCTAATTTATTTATTTAGCCAATAAAAAATAATTTTTTAATGTTTTTCGTTTCATTTTAATTATAAACCGCGTGAATTAAGCTGTTAATCTTCTGAGCCATGGCTTATACTTTATTATAATATTATAAGCATTTATTAAACATCGATCAAACATTTAGAATAACGACTTACACTAGTCAATATTGTAAACGTTTGATCGACATTTAATAAACGTATATATTAAAAGATTTATAGCGTAGATTTTACGTAGATTTTAAATGTTTACGTTTAATTAAGGTCGACTAAAGGTTTACAATATTGACTAATGTAAGTCGATATTCTAAACGTTAGATCAACGTTTAGTAAACGTATATATAAAAAGGTTTGAAATAATATTTCAAATCAAGCGTCGATTTTTAGTCAATAATAGGTCGCTAAACGTTCTATTCATTTTTCGACCAATTTCAACTAAATGTTGACCAACTCTGAGCCAATCTGTGTTTACTGAGTAAGTTCATCTGGCCACCGTTTTAACCCTAATCTATGCAAGTTTGATTGTCAAGATAACCTAAGAACACCAAAATTAGTTTGTTTTGGTTACAAAGAAGTACAAAAGAAATAATTTTCTGTCTGATCAATGAAAAAAAAAATTTCCTTCATTTATTTTTTAATTAAAGACGAACAATCGTAGGTAAGGGCATCTAATCATCTGCAAAGGTAAATATACAACATAAGAAAAAATTCATATAATGTTACAAGGAGAACCAAAGTTTGGCTCGACTAGCAACATATTATTTCGCAGATCTGCAAACAAAATAATGAAAAAAAGACATAGAATAAAAAAAAATTTTTCGGCCAAAACCTGGCTTGTTTCATTTAGTAGGCAACGGAATCATAGGCTGATCAAAAGAATATCAAAAATCTTTTGGTTGACTTACAAAAAAGGGAAGCAAAACAGCATAAAGAGGGACTGACACACCGAGATTTATTCAAGTATGATTTGCCAAGAATGTTGAAGAAGAATGAAGTGATATATTCAGTAACACAAGCCTCAGAAAAAAAACTGAAACTATAGCAACAAAAACTAATAAAAAAAAAAAGAGTTTCAAGCAAGAACTAGTGAAGTCTTAACCTCCAAAGATGTTATTTAAAGGGTTCGACAAGAACATAAAGAAAAGAAAAGAAAAGAAAACAGAGAAAAATAAAACAGAACCTACATAATGATAATTTTCAGAAAAAATGAAAGTGTGGTAGAGTAAAAAAGCCTAGATCGCACAAACAGACTCAGACAAAACAATAAAAGTAAAAAAAATCTGAGAATGACTAAAAAATCAATGTAATTTAATAAAATTAATTTTCTACCATTAGCAAAACGCGCTAGCTAAAAGGTTCAAATGAGCATTAAAATTATGCAAGAAAAAATATAACAATCATTTATCAATAGAAGTCACATAAATCAACAGTAAATTTAAATTGTTCGGTGCTTTTGTGCAACATCATCCACATTTGTATTCTGATCGTCTAATTTTGTTACCTGATTTGAAACCGCAAAAAAATAGGGTAAAATAGTTAGCATTTTAGTTGTACATTCATAAATCAAAATTGGAATTGCACAGAACAACTTTACACATAGAGGATTTTCTAAATGGAAGTTTCCGAAATTTCCTGTACCATTCTTGTTTATTTTTGACAAAAATTAGTAACGTCGCGACATAATATATGCAGTGGTTTTTACCAGCTCAGTTCACCAAATTTCTTTAGCAAATGTAACTAAATTAAGCTAAAATGTATTTAAAATTAAAAAAAAAAGTTAGTTAATAAACCTCTTGATTATTGCAAATATGAATACCTACTGTTACACAACCATATTAGCGTTTACAAAATGAATTTTAACTGTTTATAAAACTTTCAAAAAAAGTTCTTGCAGCAGGACTTTCATAACAAGAGACAAGCAATTCATTTTTTAACTGTGTCAATGTCGCCATCAATATTTTCTGATATAAATTAGAAAATATATAAATTAGAGTCCATTGATTTGTTGGCATTTCTTATCGCAACAAAAGATTGTTGCGATAAGAGCTTTTTAATTTCCATGAATTAGATGGCGCAATCGACACTCGTTTAATATTTATTTATAACTCACTTTGCTTTAAGTTGTTGTAAGAAAGTGAATCTTGAAAACGCAAACGCAAAGTCTAATCTAATTACTTAGCCATTAAAAAAAAGTTTTGAAATGCTTTTCATTTCGTTTTAATTATGCCTATATAAACGGCGTGACTTAAGCTGTTATGTTAGTCTTCTGACCAATGGCTATATTACTTTATTATAATATCATAAACGTTTAACAAAAATAAGACGTAATTTAAAACTTAAGTTTTTGGCTAAGACCTGGTTTGTTTCATTTAGCAGGAAATGGAAGCATAGGCTAACCAAAAGAAGATTAAAAATCTTTTTGTTAACCTATAAAAAATAGAAGCAAAACAGCCTACAAAAAGTAGTGCAGAGGGACTGACACACCTACATTCATTCAAGAATGATTTGCTAATTATGTTGACGAGAAATGAAGTGATATATTCCGTAACACAACCCTCAGAAAAAAAACTGCAACTATAGTAACAAAAACTGATAAAAAAACAAACAATTTCAAGCAAGAACTGGTGAAGTCTTAACCTCCAAAGTTTTCATATAAAGGCTAAGACAAATAAGAAAAAATAGGAACACAAAGAAAACAAAAGAAAATAAAACAGAGTGAAATAAAACAACTGCGACTATGATGATAGTTTTCAGAAAAAATGAAAGTGTGGTAGAGTAAAAAAAGCCCAGATCACACATACAGACTCAGACAAAACGATAAAAGTAAAAAAATGTAAGAATAATTTAAAAAATCTTTGTAAATTACCAAAATTAACTTTGTACTCATAAGCAAATCACACTAACTAAAAAGTTCAAATGAGCATTTAATTATACAAAAAAAAATATATATATAACAACCATTTATCAATATAAGTCACATAATTCAACAGTTTTCACTTAAATTACTCAATAAAAAAAAACAGAAACCAATAAAACCAATAATAGTTTTCAAACAATCCATTAGAAAAAAATGTTCAGTCAAGTTATTTCTGTAAGAGTCTTTTGAAACGATTTATAAATCAATAAAAAGAAAATAAATCTAAAAGTCGAAATATTATTATATGAGGTAATAATTGTTTTATGCAAACCCGCAGTACCAGGAATTAGCTAAATACTAATGTTTATAATAAAATTTAATATTGCAACTCTGAGTTTCATGTGTTACCACAATCATCAGGCAAGTAGTAAAAGTTTAATTTTGTTACGATTTGTTAGTGGACGTTACGGTTTTTATTTGTATATTGGATCGTTACGGGACGGAAATTGAATAGTAGTTAGGTTAAAAATATTAATTATTTGTTGTTAGTAAGCTAATAGTTGTGAAATATTTATATGTATAATGTTGTTTAAAATATTTTTTATGTGATAATGTGTATTATTTTTGTATTAAAAAATAATAAAAAAGTTAACTAGAACCCCAGAAAAATCGTAAACGCAATATCATATGGTTCATTTGTCATTTTGTTTTTACAAATCAAATTATATAAAAACAGTGTTGGTTGAAAATTAAAAAAAAATTAAAACATCTTTACATTTATTCATACAATAAAAAGTTATAAATTCATTATACACTGATATTATTACAATTGTATACAATATTACCTATAGAATTTTAAAAACATTACTTAAAATGTTTTTAACATAAACATCAAATCATTAAAATAAAGCACCATATTAGACCTTAATTGTTTATTTGAATTATTAATTAACTATGTTCAGATACATTGTTAAAAAAAGTTAGTCTTATGTAATAGGCTTGTATTTTTAGTTCAGAAAGGGTCAATTTTTTTTATAGCCTGAGTCCTAGAAAACCAATATCAGAATCACACACTTGACTTTACCAGAGGGCAGGATTAGTGGAAATGATAAGCTCAAGTGAGGTTAGCGAGAAAAGTTTAGCACTTTTATTCTACATTTTCTCTCCAACAAATGTTTGCTATGTCTTAAGAGATTGTAGCAAACCAGAACTTTTGCTATGCTCGCCTAAAAAAATCCCTAACAAGCCAAAAAGCAATAAGAAGTCAAATAAAAACAGGCACAAAACTTAAGAAAAACCATTAGGACAAGAAGTAAATTAGGATACCGTTTTTAAATCTGACTAGCTAAAGGTCATAGGGAGTAGCAAAAGGTTCTAAATAATTAACGTATTGTTCTATAAACCAATGACTTATCAAATCACATTGCCAATCATGTTAAAGTTTAAATAAATGATAAAAAACCATTAGCACCATTTACAGATGGTGCACTCATTATTACAACTTAAAAAAAAAAATTTTTTTTCAAAGTTGTAATGTCTAAAAAAAATTTTTTTTTTAGAAACTCATTTTCAATTTTGTGTTGTTTTTGACAATGAAATTTTTAATAATTCTTATTACAATTTTTATTTAAAATAAATAAGTTAAATCAAATTTTTGCTTTATCAAAATGAGAAATGAGGAAAACAATTAAATTTGAACAAAAATTTTTTTTTTTCCCTTTTGTATTGGAAGAATTTTAATATTTCTTTGACACAACTGCTGGTTAAAGTCGATGTTGTTTATAGAATTAAAGAACTATTTAAAATCTTATATTTTCATAAAAATTATTTAAAGATTTTAAATTAACATACACAATAAAAACTTAAACAGATAAAAACAATTTATAAAAATTATAATTTAATACAAGATTTTGGAAATAATCTTTTAAAACTAATGACTTTTCTTCAGAAAATTTAAATTTTATATCGTTTTGTGTTTTTTTATTTTAAAAAAGTTAATTATTCGAAAAATTATTAAAATATTTTTGGTCTCTATAAGTTTTTTCAGTGTAGGCAGGGGCTTCGCTAGGAGGGTGCGGGCCGCACCAGGTGACGCCATCAAAGGGCGAAACCACAAAATAATAAAAAATAAAAATAAATATTATTTCTTACAATCTGTGTGTTTGTGGTTTCATGTTAGAGGAGCTTTTCAACTGAAACTTATAAAGACTTATTTTACAAGCATTAGTATATGCGTTATAAATGGTACTGGAGTACTTTTTGTAATGTTTAATTAAATAGTTGAATTAAAATCATACTTTAAGCTTATGTTTTTTTTTCTTTTACATAATGTTAATTTTAACTGTTTTCAAGGGGTGACATCATTGATGTCCGCCCCGGAAGTCACCCATGCTATGCCACTGAGTGTAGGTATATGGTAACTATTTTTTTTAACTCACTAAATGCAACTTTTTTTTGTTACAAGGTGAGAAAAATTTTATGTGTTGATTTAAAGCAATTTCAATCAAAGAAAAGAGTTTAAATTAACTGGTACAGGCTTTATAAGATTGAACTCAAATCATAAGTTTTTCTTGTAAACATTTTTTGTAAAACATTTAATGATGACTTTATAAGCTGTTTAATGATATTTTTGTCTTGGAAAAATCAAAGCTTAAAATATTTAACTTAAAAGAAAAACATAGCAATAAAGACTTTTTTTTAATATTTTATTTATGATAATAAAAAAGATATTTTGTTAACAAAAAACATAATTGTTCATGTTTTGCGTTTGATGAAAGGTTTTGAAGGATTTATACTTTTATATTTATATTTTTATATATGCACGTTACGCAAACAGTTTGTCAATTATTAAATATGTTTTGTTTCCTTAAAAAGAATCTTTAAATCAACTCTAAATCAAAAAAAATATAACTCACACACACAAAAAAGTCTTATCTAAAATAGCAGAAATCATATTACCATAAATATAACCAAAACCACCTTCAGTATTTTATTCATTTAACCACCTTCAAGCATTTATAAGGCAATCGTCACACAATGAATTGAATTTCTTTTTCTTATGACAAAAAAATAATATTTTAAAGAAAAATTTTTAAATAAAGAATATTTTTTTCGAATTTTTTTAGAAAAATTGCCTAACAAACAGAAAATAGTTTTTTATACCATTCAAAAAACAAATATGTTAAACAATTGTTTTTTTAAAAATAAGATCAAATGATAAAACCTAAAAAACCATAAAAAATCAAAAGTTACTATATAAAAAATCTAAAATACTACATAAAAAAAGTTACAACATAAAAAATCAAAAGTTACAAAAATACTTTATTTGCATTCAAAAATCTACTATTAACAGAAATATTTTATTTAAATAATAATTTAAATAAAAACAAAGAAACAGTTCCTAAAATTTTATATCTTATTAAACACCTAAATGATTATCTAAAATAGATTCAAAATAATGCAAGAAAGATTTAGAACTTACCCAAAATAGAATACAAAATTACAGATTCATCATATTTTTTTGAAGGATTCAGGTTAACAAGAAACTTTAAAAAACTATTTTGGTTTCTATTGGCTAATCCACAAATCATTGATAAACAACTTTTCAGCATCTCATTGGCCATAATCTCATCACTACTTAAATGATTAATTGCATATACAGAGGCGCAAAACTCCATTATTGTCAAATGTGCAAACTGATAATAACTACCTAGATCTATTTCAACCTTTTCAATAAATCCAAAATAATTTCCTTCATTTTTATCAAAGTCTCTGATAAAATCTTGAATTTCTTCTTTGGAAAAAACTATTTTATTGTTAACAAACATTTTATACGCAATTTTACAGATATTTAAAAAATATATTTTATTGGAACTGTCTTCCATTATCTCATATATAAATTTATTGTCTTTAATGACATGTTCTCGTAAAAAATATAAAAAAATATTTGCATACAAATCTGTCATTGTTAAGCAAGAATTTGAATTAATATTTTTTGAATAACTAATAATTTTACACATCGAAGATAAATAAAATGGAACAGACGCCATGGCTTTTGCAATTGGAGACTCCTTTAAAGTTGTTTTTACAAGTTCTTTTTTTTCTTCCACAACATGATTTTCTACATAATTATTTATTCCATTTTCATTAAACCCCATTATTTGAATGGTTAACTTATCACTATGTTTTGTAGATAGACTTTGATACTGATCTATTGCATAAACTCTACCAGCAATTACATGTTTGTATTTTTGAATTTCTTTTAAAGCATTAACAATTGGATAGTTACAAGTTAAACTTGAATTTAATAACTCATTCATATATTTAAATTCATCTAATCCATCAATTATAAACAGTGCAGTATCATTACTAATGTTAATGTCATTAACAATATCTTTGTAGAAAACATTTAGCAATTCGTTAATATTAGAAATATTTGGATATTGATTAAGTCTCCTGCATTCCAAATAAAAAACAAGTTCAACATTTTTCCAAATTGAACCATTTGACCAATCAAGCAAACATTTTCTAAGCAACCATGTTTTTCCAATACCAGCTATTCCAGATATTAATATTAAAGATCTTTCTTTTGTGAATATTTCACTGTATGAAATTGATGTATAACTCATTTGCTTTTTAAGAAAGTTCTCTCGTTCACCACTAAAAACTGCATCCGCCTGAGCATTCACTGGATTAACAATACGTAGCTCAACAAATTTTTGTATTAAATCAACATCTGCAGATGCTTTTATTAGCGGTTGAAGTTCACCAATTTTCCCATAATATTTATGATAAAACTTTTTTAGTTCAGCAGACAACCTTGACAAATCTAAACTAAACAAAGCAACATCTCGTTAAGTCATCATCACGATTTTGATTTTTAAGTAATCATCACGATGTTTATGATCATGTTATTCTTATTTGTCATTAGCTATTTAAAACCATTTAAAATTTATTTAAGAAAATGTCTATATTTCGCCTAATTTAACATACAAGTTAACTTACTTAAAAAAAATCTTAAACAATAAAGAATATAATACAGTACTAAATTATTTGCAACATTAAAATTTACAATCAGATCGCTCTCCAGAATATTTAAAAAATAGGGATAACAGATGCTACCTTCCAGCAAGCTGGAGAACAAAATTTTGATAAGCACTTATTGAATAGTTTTAAAAGTTAGATAAGTGTTTTTTACTTATTTATTATTACTCTGTTATTTAAGAACATTGAGCACTCTATTTGTAAAATACACTAACATAAATAACATATATATATATATATATATATATATATATATATATATATATATATATATATATATATGTATATATATATATATATATATATATATATATATATATTTATATATATATATATATATATATATATATATATATATATATATATATATATATATATATATATATATATATATATATATATATATATATATATATATATATATATACAAATATAAATATATATATATTTAAACATATATCCCAATATATATATATATATATATATATATATATATATATATATATATATATATATTATTTATATATATATATATATATATATATATATATATATATATATACATATATATATATATATATATATATATATATACAAATATATATATATATATATATATATATATATATATATATATATATATATATATATATATATATATATATATATATATATATATAGTTATTTTAATAAACAAGACTAACTTTTTATTAAATAAAACCATTTTATTAATTTTAAACAATACATGTTTCGACTATCAATAGTCATCTTCAGTTAAAGTTTATTTTTTAAATTTTTTTAAATACCTATATAGGTGATTTGTTAATACCAATACAAAATGTTATTATCTGTGTACAAACTATTAATTTATTTACAAAAATACAACAAAAACTATTATAAGAATATTAAGTCATACTAAAAAACAAATAGGAAGTTGCGAAAGAATAGGTTAATAAAAAATACATAGAAAGTAATAACTTAACAGAAAGTGTCAATTAGACATGGTTGACCTGTTTGTTCATACCAGGTTTTAACCATTCTATAAACATGCTTTCTTTAAGTTTTAATTCGAACTTATTAGATGCTGAATCTAAAACGGAAAAACACTTTTCATTTAATTGCATAAAACAATTTTCATTACCATGGAGATGTTTATTGATATGTGATTTTTTGTCTCTCTTATAATGTTCAGTTATTCGTGTCTTGAGATGGCGAGTAGTTTCGCCTATATAAAAAGAGTTACATCCTGCACGTACGAATTTGTAGTCCACGAACGATTTGAACTCTAGAGGAATAGGATCTTTAGAGGAGAAAAATTTTGAAACTTTTAGTGAGAAAAAAACTTAGTTTAAAATTTACAGAACAGCAATCTCTTTTAAAAATTGAATTCAATCTTTTTTAAGTTAAATTAGATATTTTACCTAAAAACGGTAGTTTAAAGTAAGACAAAAGTTATTTGATTTTTGGTTATGATAGATTGTTTGTGTTAATTTTGTTTAAATAAAATATATATATTTTCGATAATAGCCAAGATGGATACATGTTTCTTTGAAATACTTTGGAAAGGTTGTTTATGTCGGAGTTAAACCCTAGATTAGTACTATTGATTTTAAATGTTCTATCGATTAAGCATTTGATAAGACTAACTCTGTAAGAAAGCGGAGTGAAACTATAAAAATTAGTGTGTAAACCAGAGTAGGTTTTTTATGAAAAACTGTAGTAGTTACTGTAGAATTTATTTTGTGTAAATTTACGTCCAAGAAGGATATTTTCAAATTCACTTCTTGTTCCATGGTGAAAGAAATAGAATTGTGTTTACTATTAATATAAGTAAGGAAAATAAGTGCTTCATTTTCTGACTGAAAAGCAGCAAAAATGTTATCAACATATCGTTTATAGAAAACTGGCTTAACTCCATTGCAATTTTTAATCCAATTATTTTAAAATGACCCATAAACAAATTGGCAAGAACAGGTGCTAGTGGAGAGCCCATGGCTACACCATCTATTTGATCATAAGTATGTCCTTTAAAGAGAAAATGTGTTTGCGAGGTAGCAAAATTAAATAGGTTTTTTAAATCGTTCATAGTAATTTTAAAATTTTTATTATTATGTATAATTGAAATAACTGCAATATCAATGGTTTCTTGAAGCGGAACATTAGTATATAAGCTGGTTACATCATACGATACTAAAAATTGTTCATGTAGATTAACTAGACTTATTTCTTTAATGAAGGAAAATGAATCTTTAGTGCAAAACTTTGTGTTTATTAATGGAGATAACAAATCTTTGAGAAATTTGGCTAGTTGATAATTGTAGGTACCAATAGATGATACAATAGGTCTGAAGTTTATAGTAGTCTTGGAAGAAGTTAACTTGTGCATCTTTAGAAGTCCATAGATACAAGCAGGATGAGATCCGGAAGGATAAATTCTGTTGTATGTGGAATCATTGAAAAAACCTTTTGCTTTGAGTTTCTTTAGAAATTTTTGGAGTTGAGTTTCTCTATTTAAGGTTACATCTTTCTTAAGTTGCTTAAATTTTGTTTTGTCATTAATAATTTTATAAATACCATTTACGTAAATTTCTTTATCTAATATTACTACTTCATTATATTTATCAGGTTTTAGAATAAGAATATCTGGATTATTTGAAATTTTTTTAATATTCCATTTTTTCAGAGTTTCTTGAGAAGGACGATAATTGTAAATATAAGAATTTGCTAAATGGGAAAGTTCAGCTTTAAGTTTTCCTGAATCTTCATTATTTTTCAGTTTCGATTGAAGAGAGCAATTAATTAGTTCGAAAGTAGAGTAAATATCAGTACGTTTAAGATATTTTGGTGGAATAGAAAACTGTAAACCATTTTTAAGGATGTGTATTTCATCATCAGAGAGTTTGTACGAAGAGTGATTAGTTATGATATCTGAAACATTAAAAGGATTTGTATTACCGATTGTTAATCTTCTTAATTTCTTCTCATGTATTTTTATAATTTTATATTTTTCTTTTTCTATATTAGATTATAGCGCCATAATTAAAATAAACCAATCAAACGAAGAAATAGTTGTTTTTATGCGATCTTGTAAAGTATTAATTTCCTTATATAATTGTAATTTCTCCTTGTTGCGTTTTTGTAATGCACTCCTTAGTAATCTTTTTCTTAAATTAAATGAAATAATTTTCGGTAAAACTCCAAAAATTCTGCAATTATTCAAAAACACAATATCTAAAGCGGCTTTATTTAACTTATAATTCAATTTTTACAATCTTCTGAAATCTTTCTTTGAAAGATGCGTATACTTAAGTGCAATGTCATTTATTATATATCCAAAATTTCTTTTTAGCACAAAATTGATATCGCATTTAATATAATTATCCTCAACAATAAAAATTTTAAAATTACTAAAAACGATTTAAAAAAACTATTTATTTTCGCTACCTCGCAAACAAATTTTCTTTTTAAAGGACATACTAATGATTAAATAGATGGTGTAGCCATGGGCTCTCCACTAGCACCTGTTCTTGCCAATTTGTTTATGGGTCATTTTGAAAATAACTGGATTAAAAATTGCAATGGAGTTAAGCCAGTTTTCTATAAACGATATGTTGATGACATTTTTGCTGCTTTTCAGTCAGAAAATGAAGCACTTATTTTCCTTAACTATATTAATAGTAAACACAATTCTATTTCTTTCACCATGGAATAAGAAGTGAATTTGAAGATATCCTTCTTGGACGTAAATTTACACAAAATAAATTCTACAGTAACTACTACAGTTTTTCATAAAAAAACCTACTCTGGTTTACACACCAATTTTTATAGTTTCACTCCGCTTTCGTACAGAGTTAGTCTTATCAAATGCTTAATCGATAGAACATTTAAAATCAATAGTACTAATCTAGGGTTTAACTCCGACATAAACAACCTTTCCAAAGTATTTCAAAGAAACGTGTGTCCATCTTGGCTAATATCGAAAATATATATATTTTATTTAAACAAAATTAACACAAACAATCTATCACAACCAAAAATCAAAGAACTTTTGTCTTACTTTAAACTACCGTTTTTAGGTAAAATATCTAATTTAACTAAAAAAAGATTGAATTCAATTGTTAAAAGAGATTGCTGTTCTGTAAATTTTAAACTAAGTTTTTTTCTCACTAAAAGTTTCAAAATTTTTCTCCTCTAAAGATCCTATTCCTCCAGAGTTCAAATCGTTCGTGGTCTACAAACTCGTATGTGCAGGATGTAACTCCTGTTATTTAGGCGAAATTACTCGCCATCTCAAGACACGAATAACTGAACATTATAAGAGAGACAAAAAATCACATATCTATAAACATCTCCATGGTAATGGAAATTGTTTTATGCAATTAAATGAAAAGTGTTTTTTCGTTTTAGATTCAGCATCTAATAAGTTCGAATTAAAACTTAAAGAAAGCATGTTTATAGAATGGTTAAAACCTGGTAGGAACAAACAGGTCAACCATGTCTAATTGACACTTTCTGTTAAGTTATTACTTTCTATGTATTTTTTATTAACCTATTCTTTCGCAACTTCCTATTTGTTTTTTAGTATGACTTATTATTCTTATAATAGTTTTTGTTGTATTTTTGTAAATAAATTAATAGTTTGTACACAGATAATAACATTTTGTATTGGTATTAACAAATCACCTATATAGGTATTTAAACAAATTTAAAAATTAAACTTTAACTGAAGATGACTGTTGATAGTCGAAACATGTATTGTTTAAACTTAATAAAATGGTTTTATTTATTAAAAAGTTTGTCTTGTTTATTAAAATACTTATATATATATATATATATATATATATATATATATATATATATATATATATATATATATATATATATATATATATACATATATATATATTGGGATATATGTTTAAATATATATATATATATATATATATATATATATATATATATAAATATATTTATATTTATATTTGTATATATATATATATATAAATATATATATATATATATATATATATCATGATATATATATATATATATATATATATATATATATATATATATATATATATATATATATATATATATATATATATATATATATATATATATATATATATATTTATCATGGCCTACTAAAAATACATTACCTTATATCTAGCATTTTTTTAGAAAAAATAGAAGGCCATTAACTTAAACAGCTGTATGTAAAAAATGGTTAACAAATGTTGTTTTGTTGTATGTCAATTTAATTATTCTGGAAATCAATTGATTTCAGTATTTTCTTTTCCAACAAACGAAGTTATAAAAAACTGATGGATTCGATTTGTGAATATGAAAAACTGGCAACCAACTTTCTCATCAGTAGTCTGTGTTAAACATTTTGACAAAAAACTTATAAAGAAGGGCAAACAAGATCAAAGATTCTGTTTAATTTTTTTTTTTAATTTTAAAAGATTCCGTTTAATTTCTACTATTTATCCATATTGTATAGAAATTTACTACCAAGAAGATCTCTTGAAAAAAGGTTTTTTCAAGAAAATGAGTACCAATTATTTTTAATAAACGATTCTATACTTGATTTAGAATCAATCAGTGAACCAGACAGCCCACAAGGATATATTTTTTCAAAATATGCAGATTATGTTATTTCTTATAAACTCGAATTGAACGATGAGTGCCAGAAGTTATGGAATGTATGAAAATTGATAAAGACTTGCACATGAAATTGTTTCTTTAAGGTTTTCTTGTATCTGTGCCACATTGGTTCAGGCATGGGAATAATTATAAATTTAGTAAGAAAAATATGCTTGAAAACTTGCGTTTATATTTTTAAGGATGAGCAGAATATATTTGGTTTTTAGATAAAGTTAAAAATTTTTTTTTAATAAAGTCAAGTCTATTCAGCTGATATTATTTAATGTGCTTTACTCCTAAGTTATACTTCACCTAAATTTTATAAACTTCTTCTTGAACAGTTTACCTTACCTTCACTTTCCCTATTTAAACAAGATAAAGTTGCAAAATTACTGATGGAAAATAATTCTTAATCAAAGGATATTATAGTTTTATTTAATGAAATGAAAAGTGAATTTATTGGTATGGATGATAAGAATGAACTTTTTAGAAATACTAAATGTATTATGATAATTGGGTTAAAAGAAAAAATTGACCCTGCATTATTAAAGCTTCGCCAGTAGCCAAAATTGAAAGTGAATGGTTCAAAGATTAAATTTTGAGCTGCTTAGATATTTTAGCCAAGAGTAATTTTAGAGTCAGAGGTATTGTATGTGACAATCATGCTATTAATGTTTCAACCTAATCAAATTTATTAAAGTTACATGATTAAAAAGCTCAAAGTTTGTTTATAAACATTCACAAAAAGTGTATTTATTTTTTGATGTCGTACACCTGATAAAAAAGGAACAAATAGTTTGTTAAATAGAAAAAAAATTTGATCAAAGTTTGCAACGTTTATCTTAATGAAAAGTATTATATTTTAATACATACAGAGGAAAATCTGTTGAACAAAAGGAATGAGCCGGTTTCAAATTAGAAAGAATAATAGAAATGAAAATAAATTCCTTATTTTAGTTCAAGATACTGGTGATTAGCTGATTTATATATAACTTTTCTTTGACGGTTTCTTGTTTTGTCTCAAGGTGTCAGATGTCTCTCCACTGAATTTTGTAATTTTATTCAAAAATTTTGGTTTGTTTTTGATATAGTACATGGCTGATGATTGCCGTATAGGCATGAAACTTATAGTTTCATGAAAAGTTGTTTTTTCTCTATTTAAATAAATAAATAAATATATATATATATATATATATACGTTATATATATATATATATATATATATATATATATATATATATATATATATATATATGTATATATATATATATATATATATATATATATATATATATATATATATATATATATATATATATATATATATATATATATATATATATATATATATATATATATATATATATATATATATTTATATATATTTATATATCCCTTGGAATTAGGAAAAATGAGGTGGGCAATTTTTCGGCAATTTTTTATGTATATATATATATATATGTGTGTGTGTGTGTGTGTGTGTTTATATATATATATATATATATATATATATATATATATATATATATATATATATATATATATTTATATATATATATATATATATATATATATATATATATATATATATATATATATATATACATTAGTATAGTTATTTTTATTTATAGTTGTTAGTCAGGTTTGTAGCGAGCTTTGTAATTTTTTATTAAGAATTTATTTTCGTGGCGGCGCTTTGATATAATTTCGGTTCTCTTATTTAACAGTTCTTCAGGTTTTGGATATGATATAATAGTAAATTTCTCATACAAACATAGTGGGCATCTTTTGGAAATAATTGAGTATGGGGGTACTAATTTGAGAATAGACCATGTTAGCATAGGGGTTTCATTAAAATTGTTTTTTAATGAAACCTCTATATATATATATATATATATATATATATATATATATATATATATATATATATATATATATATATATATATATATATATATGTATATATATATATATATATATATATATATATATATATATATATATATATATATATATATTGTTTAATGTAGATATCATGTATGAGAGTATGTAAATTATTATTTTATAAACATCAATTAATACGAGTTTCTCTCGATACTAAATTTATTTTTGTTTTTTATTTAATTTTTTTTATTCAAGAAATTTTTGCTGGATTGTTGTCCATAAATGGTGTCCATTTATGTCCATACTTGGTGTAAAATGTCCATAAATTATGTCCATAAATTATGTCCATAAATGGTGTCCAAAATATGTGTCAACAAATTTTTGGACATCATTTATGGCGCACTTACGTCAAAAAAAGATGAAACTATCCCATTGACAAAAAATAAAACAGCCGTCTTAAAAATAAGATACAAAAAATCATAAAAAATCTTTAAAGCTGAAGACGCTGGTCACAACAATCCAGCGAAAATTTCTTTAATAAAATAAATAAAATATAAAATTAAATTTAGTATTGAGAGAAACTCGTATTAATTGATGTTTATAAAATAATAATAATATATATATATATATATATATATATATATATATATATATATATATATATATATATATATATATATATATATATATATATATATATTTATATATATATACACACACATATATTTGTTGAATTTGATTAATAAGGCTGCGTTTAAACTTTTTGTTTTGAATATATTTCGATGTAATTATATATTTACAATATTTTGTTGACCTATAGCGGTCAGCATTATCAGGTGTAATAATAATTGTTACAAACCTAGATAAATCAACCCGTCAAAAAAGAAGACATTACAGGCGTAAAATAAAAAATAGTTTTTATTAAGTAATAAAATGGCGTCAGTTAAAATTTTTATTTTTTTGACCAAAATAAATGGTCTCTTGTTTTTATTCATTTTATTTTCACCTTTTAATTTTCTATTCTTTTTTAGACAGTTTACATGAGCAAGTTCATGGTTATTTATGGTAAAACATAATGGGTTATGTTTTGACTCTGGTTTGCAATTGTACAGACAAAGGTTTTTTCAGTTGGTATTTGGAGGTGCCAAATACAACTCCATTTGTAGAAACGATTAAAAGCTGTGTGAAAATTTGACTGGGAGCTATGTACATCATAGACTGAATAAAATTTAATATCATTAGCAAAAAGTTTGACATCAAGCTCTTTATTAATGTGACTCGCATCATTGATAAATAATAAGAATAAAGTAGGTCCTAGAACGCTCCCCTGTGGGACACCGATTGTTACAGATATAGCATTGGATGTAACATTAATTAAATTTACCACCTGTAACCTCATGTGCAGAAAATTAGTCAGCCTATTCAGAAGATTGACAACTATAATTTCATTAATAACTTAGGATGTGAAACTGAATTGAATGCTTTCTTTAAACTAAAATAAATAATATCTGTATGAATGAATGCGGCGCTATAGATTTATAGTCCAGCCATTAAGAGTTTCTAGAATATAAGTACAGGTACTACGTTTACGAATAAAACCATGCTGCTCTTTTGTGATTAGGTTATTGAGTAAGAAATAATTTATCATTTTGTTATTAATGAATCTTTCCGTTACACGACAATAAGTAGAGGTCAATGACATGGGTCTATAATTACATGGGTCAACTGTTGGTCTATTTTTGTGAATTGAATAATACTTGCTACTTTCCAGTTTAACGGTAAAGCACCATCTTTTAATAAGGTATCGAATAACTGGCTTATAGGAATCGAAAAACTAATGGTACAATTTAGGAAAACATTGGGAATACCATCTAGACCAATAGATGTGGTGGGTTTGAGTGCTCGCAAAACGCGCCCGTAAACGGTATTTTCAATCGTTCTTGGCGCGATAAACAACGCTCGTTCAGCTAATAACGAGCGTATATAATAACGCTCGTCCAATAGTTTGGGATTATTTTTTTATTTTCATAAAATATTTAAAAAAGATTTTTTATTAAAGATATTCTATTTTCAAAGCACTGATATAAAATATAAAAAGCACTACGTCGTTCTCTTTTGCACTAACGTAATGAATGAGCAGTTTAAAGTCGTTATTAGTCGCTAATTTCAATAATGGAATGTGCACGTGGAAACACAATGTGAATACAAAAATGCGCAAATAAAAAAAGAACAGAATATTAGAAAACCATTGCAAGAAAATTGAAACTGCAGAGTTTTTTTAATCTTGTGAAAATATAAAGTAAGATTTATTTGATTTATTGTTTGTAATATTCTATGCATCGTTTATAATAAAAATAAATATTAATAATAGAGTAATTTTTAAAATTAGTTTTTTGTTCATAGTATAGGTTTTTTATTAACTATTATTTATTTTAACTCAAATTTAAAACGATTCTCTTGTGTAGAATGTTCGCAATCAAGGATATTCAAAATGGAAAGTTGATAGAATATAGCTATAATATAGATACATAGCTATCTAAAAAAATTAATTAATTAATTTGAATAAAAAATATCAAGAAATATGAAAACCATTAACCGTTAATTAAGTTTACAGCGTAACATTTTAAAATACATATATCAAAACAATGACGCAAAACTCACTAAATTATACTTCAATACTAAATTAATAAGAAGTTGCGTTTTTGTTTGATATTATTTTTTATAACATTAATAGTTAAAAATAAAATCGCGATCTGACAATATACAAGAAGTTTGGAAGTATAAAAATCTACATTGTTGAAGTAGTTTCATGAGTGTGATACTAATTCAAACATTTTTTGACGAAAGAATTATGTAACAAATAAAAAAAGATATAAAAAATAAAAAGCTTTTTATGAGCATCGCCTTCAGCAACTTTCATGATCGCGCTTGCCGACGTTATCTCGAGCGCACGTAATCAAGCTCGATGAAAACATATTCTAATTTTACGAGCGCAATAAAACACGCTTGACGATTTTTTTCATCACAAGCTCTGATATATATATAAAAATATATATATATATATAAAAATATATATATATATATATATATATTTATATATATATATATATATATATATATATATTTATATATATATATATATATATATATATATATATATATATATATATATATATATATATATATATATATATATATATATATATATATATATATATATATATATATATACATTAAAAACTGCACGTATGTGAATAAAATTACTTTTTTTTAAAGAAAAAAATTTTTGCGATCTAATTTTATCGTTGCATTTAAACGATTACAGAAGCTTAACGATATTGAGTTTGATGATAATTTTTTTAAAATTTTAAATTTTAAGGGTTTCAAGTTTATGTGATATTAAGAGCTTATATCGTAAGTTGTTACTTGTATGTAAATCTTTTGCTACAACACCATGGTCCTATGTTGCCCAGAATGGAACTTCAAAAGTTGCCGTAATTTAAACGATGTCATCTCATAACACGCTACTTGACGTCCGAATTATCAGAAAATTTCATTAGTCTGACTGTATAATATTTTTTAAAGCGAATTTCTTTATAATAAATATCTCATTAATATATATATATATATATATATATATATATATATATATATATATATATATATATATATATATATATATATATATATATATATATATATATAGACCATTTTTTAATATCATGAAACTAAAGTTTTTGAAGTAATCAAAGTTTCAACCTGAACCTACTACATTTGAGTAGTGTTTAACATTACCGGTTCTTTTATAGTTTTTAAAACATTTGTTATATATATATAAATTATATATATATACATATATATATATATATATATGTATATATATATATATATATATATATATATATATATATATATATATATATATATATATATGTATATATATATATATATATATATATATATATATATATATATATATATATATATATATATATATATATATATATATATGTATATATATATATATATATATATATATATATATATATATATATATATATATATATATATATATGTATATATATATATATAAAGAGAGAAAGAGAGAGAGAGAGAGAGAGAGAGAGAGAGATTCCAAATCACTTGTTGAACATATTTGCATTGTTAGGGGACTAGAAATAGATAAAGTTATTATAAAAACAGATTTTGACTGTCGAGAAAACAAAAATACTGGTATTAATAAAGTTCTGGTATTGGAAATTGTCAAAAATGTTACTGAAAATTATACGAACCTTCAGATAGTTATAGAGAAAATAATGCTTAACAGACTTAAGTTCTACTTAGCAGCAGATTTTAAACTGCTAAATATAATTTTAGTCTCATCAGGACATGGAGGAAAATACTCTTGTTTATATTGTAATGGTGAAAAGTCAAATCTTGGAGAATTTTCAATAAGTTAAAGTTGCTGTATGGAAAAGAAAGAAAATCTAAGAAGTGTTTTATATAGATTTGCAAAAATGTTATACATCCATGTCTGCTTGATGTAGCTGGAGATACACATCTACTTGATGTAGTTCCTCCACCAGAACTTTATTTGCAGATGAAGATTGTTACAGAGATTTCTAATGTTTTATGTAAAGAACCTGAAATTGCTGTATGGCAAAGTAACCATAGGATACTTTGGCCTGGATATAATGGAGGATGGTTGGATGGTAGAAATGCTAACAAAATTCGGAAGCTTCTGCCTGATTTGGAACAACATATTTTTGACCATTATCCTTTTTATCGTCCAGTTATTGAACTGTTAAAATCATTTTCTATAGGTAATTTACACACACAAACACATATATTTTTTAAGTATGAACTATTTTTTTTAATTTAAAACATAACTTTAAACTATATGATTAAACTTCAACATTAACTATGATATTTTTGTTGTCGATCAGTGCTTTGGAATGAAACTTCATGAGGGTTATGCAGATGACATTGCAATATATGTTAACAAGTTAAAGGTTAATTAAAATTCGAAAATATTTAAGAAATATTTAAAAGAAACTTTGGGTGGGGGGGAAATTTGCTCCAATTCCCTAAAAAAATGATTTCTTTGTCAGAATGCATATCAAACAACTCGTTTTCCTCATAGATCAGTCTGTTTACTATTCCTTAATATCACGAAACTAAATTTTTGAAGCAATCAAATTTTTAATCTAAACCTACTACATTTGACTAGTGTAAAAGGAACTAGGTTGAAATTGTCATTTTTATATGGTTCATTTGTTTTTCCCACTTTATGTACATGCTTTCTTTAAGTTTTTTAAATTTAAATTTTAATGCGCAAAATCTTGTTATATTGATTAACAAAAAAATTGTTAAATTTTTTAGCAATCATATTTTTGTCACTGTACTCTGTTTTGTCAATGACGATTTGAGCAGGTAAGCTATTTGATTTAACTTTTTTTTCCCAATTATATCTTTAATAATATACATGTTTTTTTAATGGCACTAGTTGCATTTTTTATTTGGTTCAAGTAGTAATTTTCTTCACACTTTTTTTTATTTAAAAAAAAAATAGATACGTTTTTAAAACTTTTATTATTTATATCATTTTCCTGTGATGTTCTTACAATATGTTAATATGAGTAAAATGTTGATGCAAGCAAATACGTTTTAGTTTTGTTTAAATTTATAAACTATTCATTTTATTTGAATCAACAACTTTTTAAAGAATAAATAAACTCATTAATAAAAATCGCTAAAAAATTTAACATCAACACAATATCATAACTTTTAAACTTAACCTTATTACCACAAATTATTTTGGAAATTTTTTTTATTATTATTATTTTTTTGTTCTGATTCACTAACAACAAGGTTGCCAGCAACAACTGTTAAAATAGGATTAAATAATGCCAATAGCAAAATCCCAAGTCTAATCGTCTCCAATGAAAAATCTTTCAGTCATAGCAGTTAGCGAATTAGCCGAAAAGCAAGAAGATCAAACCCTGTATTAATTTCCTTACAAAAACTTATTTGATTAAGATAGGATGTTAGAAATTTGTTGATCAAAGACTCAAAAAAAAAAATGAAATTTAATATGTATTAAATAAATTTAAATAAACTATATGTATTGAATAAAGTTAAATAAACTAATTTTTATAATTACCTTTCTTGGCAGAAAAACTTGAAGATATTTCTGGTAAATCTGAAGTCTCTAAATAATATAATAAAGTTAATACTCTAATAAACAAAAATATTTACAGTAAATATACTTAATAGAACTAGTTATTAATAAATAGTCACAGTAGCTAGCTAAATCAGCAATGGTGCGAAAAAACAAAAAACTTTATTGATTGCTTGACATTATGTTACTTATATAGCATGCTGAAAATATGTTCATCAAAGACTTCCAGATTTTTTTTTAACACCTTCTTTCCAACAAGGCTGCAAGCAATCACTATTAGAGTTGAAATTACTGGAAGAGAAAAGACGAAGTTTGTAGAGCAAGATAAGGATTGACAGACGACTTAAAAGATTAAAAAGTTTCTGAAACAGAAAAGCAAGTTGAAGGAAGCAAATTCCAAAGAACTGATGTTTCAGGAAAAAAATTTGATGAATAAGAGTTTTTAGAGCACTTAGGAACAGTCACAGAAAAAAGATGAGACTTATTTGAATGACGAGTAACACAATATTGAATTTGAGTAGATGGCACAAAAGAGGCTAGGTCTTTAGAGCAGCCCCCTTTATAGTATTGGGTTGGGAAATAAGTGCCTCTGCTCTACAGAACTGTGTTATTTGTTTTTTCAAATATTTTTAATTTTTCCTATTTTCGACCCTTAGAATTGGAATATCCAGGTGGCAAAAATCAGCATTTTCCAACCCCACTTTTCTTTGCTTTTAATTGCGGTAAAAAAGAAGCTGATTTGGCCGCATAAAATGAACTGTGATAAGACAATCCTCAATCATCTTCACTCAATGGGATTTGCCAAAAGGCTCAAAGCCTGGGTGCCTCACAAGCGTAACAATATCAACAAAAAAATCGTCTTCAAACGGAGAAAAAAAGTGTCTAGCACGATAAAGAGATGAAATCTTAGCAGATGCCAATTTTGCAATGGATTTGATATACGGTTACCAAGAAAGATCGAAAGTAAGAGTTAATCTTAGAAGATAAAGGGTAGATGACTCATCAAATTCATTACCGTTCATAAATATAAGAAGATCTAAATTATTGTGATAATGATTGGCTGAAAAAAATTAGGTTTTATCTGAATTAAAGTTCACCAGCCATTGTGAGCCACATGTTGAAGCAGAAGTGAGATCCTTTTCAAGCTCAAATATCCCTCAAAGCAATCAGAGAGTGTTGCCTTCTTATCATGACAATAATAAATGGTAGTTTCATCAGCAAACAATGCCACCTTAGATGTGAGAATATCTGCAAGATCATTAATGTAAATTAAAAAGAGCACAGGGCCAGGGATTGAACCTTGAGGAATCATTGAATTACAGGATATAAAGAACAGTGCTGTCCATCAAGAACAACTTTTATACTACGTTTGGAAAGGAAGGATTCAATAATCTTAAAGATGTTACCAGATACACAGTAAGAAGAAAGCTTATGGGGAAGACCAGCCTGCCAAACTTTATCAAAAGCTTTAGAAATGTCAAGAGCAATGGTCTTAACCTTTCCACCTCTATCTAAATCACGATAAAACCTATTGGTTATTATTGTTAGCAAATCACCTGTAGAACAAGAAAATTGAAATCCATAATGATGATCAGAAAGTGAGATCTTAGAGTCAAGATGAGAGATTAAGCGTTTGTTAATTAAAGATTAAAAAACCTTGCTTATGATGGAAAGAAGACTAATGGGACAGTAGTTAAACAAATCAGATCGCTGTCCAGAGTTTTTGAAAATATGGATAACAAATGCTGTTTTCCAGCATGCCGTTAAGCAAGTCTCTAATACGCACTTGGTAATTAGTTTTAAAAGTATGGATGACAGACTTCAAGATTTTTTTTGCAAGGCTGCAAGCAATCACTATTAGGGTTGGAAATTACTGGAAGAGAAAAGATGAAGTTTGCAGAGCAAAATAACGATTGACAGATGACTTAAAAGATTGAAAATTATATGAATCATGAAAAGACGATGAATGAAGCGAATTCCAAAAAAAAATGTTCGAGGAAAAAAAATAAACAAATAAGAGTTTTTGGAGCACTTAGGAACAGTCACAGAAAAAAAAATGATACTTATTTGAATGACGAGTAACCATTATTAAGTAAATTTAAATAAACTAACTTTTATAATTACCTTTTTTGGCAGAAAAACTTGAGGATATTTCTAGTAAATCTGAAGTCTCTAAATAATATAATAAGTTATTAATCGTAACAAAAAAAAACTTTTACATTAGATATACCTTTTGGAACTAATTAAAAATAAACAGTCACAGCAGTTAGTAAATCAGTCATTGTGTAAAAATATAGAAAACTATATTGATTGTCTGATAATGAGTTATTTGATTCAAGATAGCATTTAAGAAATTTATATGTGAAAGTTTTCTAATAATATTAGGCCTAGCCCGTAAGGCTTAGTGTTACGGTCAAGCACGACTATTTTCCAAATCACCATTACTGACTGAACTTTACTGTTACTGAACGACATAAACAGCACAGACTTACACATTACACCTATACACCCAAATGCACACACAACATGTTACATTGTTTTGTATGATTTATGTTCTTTTATAGATAAACTATCTTTGCTTGAACTCATACTTATTTAGATAATTTTTTTTTTAATATATAGTATGTAGTTGGAATGTAAATATTGATTTGTATGTTATGTATATGTGATTATCATGTGTAAAGAGGGTTTTTTTTAAAAAACTAGCTGCTTTTGACATGTTTTGTTGATGTTTTTTCATGTTGTTTTGTTATGGTCTCAAAATTATGTTAATTTGGATAACAGAGAAAACATCACTGTTTGGAAATTTCGGTTTCAATATGGTCTCAAAGTTACTTTTGATTTGGACTGTAGACAAAACTTTACTCTAAAACCATATTTTTTCCTGCTTCTTATTTCAATTTTATATCACAATTTTATATTTTATTATCATATCACCTAAAAATTTTTTTTGTTTTATCATTTATTTGGCTAAAATTTATCTGGTCTTATTTTAGTATTAAATTAGTCTTACTACAGTATTTATTAATACATAATTTATCTGCTGAATTTTATATCACCACTATTAACAAGAAATTATTATGCTATATTATCTCACATTCATTACATAATTTTGTTTAAATTTCATATGCAGAATTTTCTTTTTTTATTATCCAGAGAACTTCTTATATCTGTCACTACATGTTTACATTTTTGCAAATGACATTTTCATGGTTTTCGTGTGAAGTTTTTTGCTATCTTTGTTCATTTAATTATTGTAATTACTTTAGTTTGCGCAGGTTGTTTATTTTCGTATTCTTTTCATTGGTTTACATAATTTGAACGAGGTATCTATGGCAGTATTGAAGTTTATTGAAGACTCTCTTGTTGTTTTGTTTCTTTTTTTAAAACAATTTATTTATAAGGTACACTGTTTTCTGCGTGCCATGGGTAATTTTATGCTAAAAGTTACTATTTAATTTTTTGTCTTAAAAAAACATTAATTGGTATTTTTGTGTTTCTATTAGAATTTTAATTTATTGTGTTGTGTAGTGGTATGGTAAGTGATTTATTTAGTTATTTTTATTTATATTGTATGGTAGATATACACTATCAATATCATATCATCAAAAAATTTTTAGTGCTTTACAAATTTGCGAATGATTGGATTTTGGCTATTTTAGTGAGTCTCTTTTTTTACAGCATGGAATAGGCATAGTAGTTGCGGTGTAAAAGCATAAGTGGCGATGACATTTGTCTGACGGGATAAACTAGTTATTAATGCTGATCATCATCAAAACGCCAGTAATAATAGACGCAACTCAAAGGAAATGTTTATTACTTGATTGCTTCACTTATTATGTTTACTTATTATCAATGACGTTTTTTTCCATTCTTAAGTCTTAAAATGTTTTATGCATTCTTTTTAGTCAATATTTTGTTTTGTATATTTTTTAGTGATATATTTGTTGAGAACCTTTATTCATCTCAATTTTTTATAAAAAAGTATTTGCTTTTTTATTATTGTTACTTTTGTTTTGCTCTGACTTATTTTTGTCATTATATGAATACATTTTTAAATATTCTTCTATTATTCTTTACTTTAGTTTTGACAATTGCCAAAATAAGGTTCCTTCAAAAAATAATTATTCTGTGTGACCAATCGACAAATTTATATGCCAATGCTTTTTAGCAAAAAAATTGATAACTTCATTGATTACTCAACAGTAAGTTATCTGACTTAAGATAACTTATTGTTGAGCATGTTTGAAACATGTTAATAAAAGACTTAAAGATATTGAAACATATTAAATATTAGGTAAAATTAAATAAACTAACTAGTATATTTACCTTTGATGGCATAAAAACTAGAAGATATTTCTGGTAAATCTGAAGTTTCTAAATAATATATTAAAGTTATTATTCCTAACAAACAAAAACTTTTACATTATTTATACTTATTGAAGTAAATATATATAATTGCAGTTTATCTTAAAAAAAAAAAGGATTTAGGGCAAACTGCAATTATATTTTGAAAAAAATATAATTGCAGTTTGCCCTAAATCCTTTTTTTTTTCTTTTTAAAGTATCAAATTATCAATATTAGTTTGCATATAATAGTACAAATTAAAAAACATTATGTTATAAGATAAAGTACTGCAAGACGAAAATGAGTTGCACATGATTTAGATCTTTAAATTATAAACCTCGATAACAGAGTGATATATTTTATTTTGTTATTAAAAAGTAATAATAGATCAGCTAATAGAGCCACTTCAGATGTAAAGTAAACAGAAATATCATTGATATAGATTAATAACAAAATAGGATATGAGATAGATAAATGAAGAGCAATAGCCCTAGCTTAGTTGCCTCCATATAATGCTTAATAAAATCGTTCAGTCATAGCAGTTAGCAAGTCAGCATTAAAAAGAGAAGATCAAAAACTATATTAATTGTCAGACAAAAACTTGGTTTAAGAAAGGACGTTAAAAATTTGTTGTTTAAATGAACCACAAGTAACACGAATCTAAAAACTTAAATATAAACCAAAAAAACTTTATGGATGTAAATAATTATAATTCTATAAAAAACATTTTATAAGAAAATTACTTTGTAAAATTGAATATTTTTAATTTTTTGTCTAGTCATTTTCTAGCAAGTGAAATCTAAAATAATAATTTTTTTATAAAATGATGATTATTTCTGAAGTTTTTATATAAATTTGCTTCTTTTGAGACCCAACACAATATACTTTTGAACAACTATTTTTTTGATAATTTTAGGGACCCGTCTGATGTTTAAGGGTCTTGAGCTACCCTGAAAATTTTTTTATTTTTGAAAACTATTTAGAAACGACATGCACAAAGCACTTTGACATTTCATTATACAAAGCCGAAAAATATTTTAACTTCTTCGAAATTGATATCATATACTTTGCAAGTATCCAAATTGGTTATTATACCAGGTCAAGGAAAAAGTGGTCTGCCTAATTTTATGTAATTCCTAAACACAAAACGCCTTTAATTAATTAAAACTTTCGCACAAAATACTTCTAATAAAATTAAGTATTTTCACACAAAATACCTTCATTCAATTAGTTGAAGGTTTAAAACCAAAGTGCATTAAAATTAACATGTCAAATCTGTTTCATTCTTCTTTTTTATTCAAAAAATAAAAACTTTATTATTTTCCATTTGAATGCTTTAAAAACTTCTTTCCTACCAAAAAATTTTTCAGAATTTTTTTTTTATTATCCAGAAAACTTCTTATATCCTCCACTACATGGTTACATTTTTGCAAGTGACATTTTTAATGGTTTTAGTGTGAAGTTTTTTCGCTATCATTCATTATTTAATTAATTGTAATTATTATGGTTTGCGCAGGTTATTCATTTTCGTATTCTTTTCATTGGTTTGCATAATTTGAACGAGGTATCTATGACAGTATTGAAATTTATTGAAGACTCTCTTGTTGTTTTGTTTCTTTTTTTAAAACAATTTATTTGTAAGGTACACTGTTTTCTGCTAGTCATGGGTAATTTTGTGCTAAAAGTTACTATTTGATTTAATGTCTTAAAAAGACATTAATTTGTATTTTTGTGTTTCTATTAGAATTTTAATTTATTGTGTTTTCATGTTTTCTATCAGTGGTATGGTAAGTGATTTATTTAGTTATTTTTATTTATATTGTATGGTAGATCTACACTATCAATATCATATCTTCAAAAAAATTTTGGTGCTTTACAAATTTGGGAATGATTGGATTTTGGCTATTTTAGTGAGTTGCTTTTTTTTACGGCAGAATGGAATAGGCAGAGTAGTTGCTGTGTAAAGCATAAGTTGCAATGACTTTTGTCTGACGGGATATGTAAGTTATTTTTGCTGATCGTCATCAAAACGCCAGTAATAATAGACGCAACATAGAGGAGGTGTTTATTATTTAATCGCTACAATTATTATGTTTATACATTATCAATGATGTTTTTTTTCTATTCTTAAATCTTAAAATGTTTTATGCGTATTTTTTAGTCAATATTTTGTTTTGTATGTTGTTAGGTGATATATTTGTTAAGAATCTTTATTCTTCTCAATTTTTTATAAAAAAATATTTGCTTTTTTTTATTGTTAAGTTTATTTAGCTCTGACTTATTTTGGTCATCATATGAATACTTTTTTAAATATTATTCTTTACTTTTGTTTTGATAACTGTCAAAATAAGGTTCGTTCGAAAAATAATTATCCTGTGTGACCAATCGACAAATTTATATGCCAATGCTTTTTAGCAAAAAAATAGACAACTTCATTAATTACTCAACAATAAGTTATCTGACTTAAAATAACTTATTGTTGAGCATGTTTGAAACATGTTAATAAAAGACTTAAAGATATTGAAACATATTAAATATTAAGTAAAATTAAATAAACTAACTTGTATGTTTACCTTTGATGGCATTAAAACTAGAAGATATTTCTGGTAAATCTGAAGTTTCTAAATAATATATTAAAGTTATTACTTCTAACAAACAAAAACTTTTACATTATTTATACTTATGGAATTAAAGATATATAGTTGCAGTTTGCCCTAAATCCTTTATTTTTTCCTTTTTAAAGTATCAAATTATCAATATTAGTTTGCATATAGTTGTATAAATTAAAAAACATTATTTTATAAGATAAAGCACTGAAAAACAAAAATGAGTTGCACATGATCTAGATCTTCAAATTATAAACCTCAATAACAGAGCGATATATTTTATTTTATTATTAAAAAATAATAGTAGATCAGCTAATAGAGCCACTTCAGATGTAAAGCAAACAGGAATATCATTAATATAGACTAATAACAAAATAGGATAGAAGATAGTTAAATCAAGAGCAATAGCCCTTGATTTATCTATTTTCTATCTAATGGATTAGTTGCCTTCATATAATGCTTAATAAAATTGTTCAGTCATAGCAGTTTACAAGTTAGCATTAAAAAGAGAAGATCAAAAGCTATATTGATTGTCAGACAATAAGTTGATTTAAGAAAGGACGTTAAAAGTTTGTTGATCAAAGACTCAAAGATATGAAATGTTTAGTTATAATATGTATAGATATATGTATAATTGTATGTATAAATGGATGTAAAATTATAAAATAATTAATAAAAATTATATAATAAATAAGTATATTTATAAAATAAATACGTATTTAGTAAATTTGTATAAGCTAACTTTTATAATTACTTTTTTTGGCAGAAAAACTTGAAGATATTTCTGGTAAATTCAAACTTGAAAAACTGAAGCCTTTAAATAATATATTTAAGTTTTTACTTCTAACAAACAAAAACTTTTACAATAAATATATCTGCGAACAATAGAAAAAATGTATTGATTATCTGATAATGAGTTATTTGATTCAAGATAGCATGTTAGAAGTTTGTTAATAAAATGCCTGAAGATATTGAAATATGTTAAATATAAAGTACAATTAAATAAAATATCTCTATATTTACTTTTCTTTACAGAAAAACTGGGCAATAGTTCTGGCAAATATGAAGTCATTAAATTGTATATCAAAGTAATTACTTCAAAAAAACAAAAAACATTTACATAAAATATACTTATGGAACTCAAATAAAACCTGTAGTTTTAGCTGTATCCTTTTATTTTCTATATAAAGTATCAATTATTAATAATTTCAAAACACTATGTAATAATTTAAAGTACTAATATTCGAAACTGAATTGCGCATGATTGAGTTATTTTAATTATAAAACTCAAAAACAGAGTGATATATATTGTTTTATTATTAAAAAGTAGTATTATCAGCTTATAGAGTCACTTCAGATGTAAAGTTATCACAAATATCATTAATGTAGATATGTAACAAAACACAACAGAGGATAGATATGTCATGAGCAATAGCCCTATCCTGATCACCTCCATTTAATGTTTAATATAATTGTTTAGTCATAACAGTAAACAAATCAGTCACAAAGCGAGAAAATAGAAAACTTTATTAATTGATTGACAATAGGTTATTTAACTCAAGATATATTGTTTGAAAGTTTGTTGATCAAAAACTCAAAGATTGAAATATCTTAAATTTTCAGTCATTTTTTTAAAGTAACTTATATAATTATCTTTATTAGCAAAAAAACAAAAATTATTTTTCAAATATTTTCAAATATTTTTCTAATAATTTTTTTTTTATTATTAGCATTATTAGCAGATATTTTTCTGCTAATAATGCTAATAAAAATAATGTATTAAAGTTATTTCTCCTAACAAACAAAAACGTTTACATTTACTAAAACTTTATGAAGATAAATTAGTATATCTGTAGTTTGTCCTGTATCTTTTATTTTATTTTTAAAATTAAAATATCATCAATAATAGCTCGTATGTCACTGAATAAATTTTAAAACATTATACTGAAAATTAAAGTACTGATAGCCAAAACCGAAGTGCGCATGATTTAGCTCTTTTAATTATAAACCTCAACAACACAGGATGAGCACTAGAAGTTCTATGAGTACAAGAATTTTTCAAAAACATTAATATAAATTCAAGGACAAATTTAACTAACACTAATATATTGTAAACATTATCAGTTCATTGACTCAAAATCATTGATTAATAAATCAAACCATAGCAGAAAAAAAACTTACTGACATTAAAACTTAAAAACACTTAAAAAAAATTTTATAATAAAATTTGCGTATTTTTAGTTTTTAGTTTAGAAATGTCATTTTCTAGCCAGTGAAATCTAAAATTATTGTTTTTTTTATAAAATGATGATTTTTTTTGAAGTTTTTATATAATTTCGCTTCTTTTGAGACCCAACATAATATACTTTTGTACAACTATTTTTTTAATAACTATAGGGACCCGTCTGATGTTTCAGGGTCTTGAGCTACCCTTAAAAGAATTTTAATTTTGAAAATTATTTAGAAAGGACATGCACAAAGCACTTTGGCAGTTGCTTGTACAAAGTGGAAAAATAGTTTAACTTCTTTGAAATTGAATACAAAAAAGATAATTGATATCATATACTTCGCAAGCATCCAAATAAAATGTAATACCAGTTCAAAGAAAAACTGGTCTGCCAAATTTTATGTAATTTCTTAACACAAAACACCTTTAATTAATTAAAGCTTTCACACAAAATGCTTCTAATAAAATTAAGTATTTTCAGACATAATACTTTTATTCAAATAGTTGAAAATTTTAAACCGTAGAGCATTAAAATTAACATGTCAATTCAGTTTTTTTCCTTTTTTTTTCATAAACAATAAGCTTTAATATTTTCCATTTGAAAGCTTCATAAACTTCTGCCTTAACAAAAAATTTCTCATGTCCTTTTTATACCTTTATTCTTTTGAAGGCTGAATAAACGTAAATTTCATAAGCATGTTGTAGTTTTGGTAAGGACACCTATTTTAAATTTTAGATTGTTAATCTCAGACAAACTGATGACTTAAGTTGCATGTTTTTTAAACTCTCTTCCATGGGCTGGAGTATAAGACTTGTGGATGCCTTCAATATCTGAAATAATTTTATCTTTGTAGAGCTTTAGGTTGTTGGTGAGCATAATCTTTGTCACCTGTCACCTAACAATATCTTCTGTTGATAGTTATTGAACACAGCAAAGTTTTCATTTGATTCATAAAATTCAAAAGCAAACAAATACTCATGTTAGCAACTATAGAATCAAGAGGACATGGTTTAAATAACTTTTCAAAAGCTGAAATCAAAACATCCGTACACGAAGCTTTAAATTCTTAAGTATCCCTCAAAATAATTTTTCTTCTATGTTTTGGCATTGATAAGACAGCAGCAAAACTAATATCAATTTCACTGAGTTTAAGCATTAAAAAAAAAAATTTTTTATGACGTTTTGACGTGAAACATTATAAAAACTACCAAATGTTGTCATAGACACTTTAATGTCCTCATAGACACTTAGATAGAATGTTGCTAACCAATCAAAAAAACAGATTTAGAAAAAATTAGAGTTAAAATAAGGAAAAAGAATTTTTTAAAGAGTTTTGGTTCAGAAATGAAGTTGGTTGACCTTCTAAAGCTGCTTGACATACTTCTTTATCTTCAATTTTAGCTAAATTTTCAAATGCAAGAGCAAATGGGTTTTCTTGCCTAATTGTAGTCTGCAAAAGTTCAAATATGCAACAATCATTTTCTCCATTCAAAAATTCAATATTAGGATCAAAAATATATATCTGACAATATACAGACAGAACATCTTGATCAGGTCTCAGATTACCAACATGATGCACAATTTGTCTGCAAACCCTAAAACAAGGAGAGCCATGATTTGATGGAGGAGCTATTTCAGGCTGTGAATGAAGCAAAAGATAAACATGCATCATAGTTATGAATATAATTGAAGAAATTTTGAATAATGGCTCAATCAACATGGTTGCCTGTCAATAAATCACCCATGAGCGACGAATAGGGTTAAAGTGGAGCCAACACAACTTTTCCGGAATGACAGCACAAAAAATATTTAAAAAATATTTAGCACCACTATACTGACAAATATGATTCATTTCTACAAGGTTTCTCCATTTCTCTCTATAAAAACATTATTTCTTGCAGTACAATGCATTACACGCCTAAGTAATACTTGTCTAGCCTCATACCTTTCAATTTTGCGACAATAAATTTCTTCTTGTCAAGCCTCATTCCATTCATTTTGACAACAATTAAGTTCTTCTTGTCTAGTCTCATTTCTCTCATTCCGATGATTTCTTCTAATTTCAGCAAGTTATTTGACATAACTAAGAAACTATGTTAAGATAAAACTTAATTTGATTAGTTTTTTGATATACTAATATAAAATCAGTTGTCTGGTTAAGTTATTTGTTAGGCCAGGTTTTCCTGCTACTGATAACATGTAACCCTGTACAACCTGCTTCATGCCTTGCTGCTTTGTAGGATTTTTTAGCCAAATGCTAGGAGAAGTCAACTCCAACTTAAAACAACCCCTGCCTTAGGGCTCTTAGTTAAGTAAAGACTAGAGTTGGTATCTCAATAAAAATACTCATCTTGGGAATATGTTAAATGCACCTGCTACTGTCTTGTAGAAGTCCTCCAAGGGAAAGACTTAAGGGCTAAACAGATTCTATCTGTTGACCAGATTCGCACCCCTTTTTTATCTATTAGGCTGGCATAGATGTATTTGTAATATATTTTTTCTAGTTTAGGATGTTGAATGCTGGATCTTCTTGACTCAATGCATAGTTTTTGCTTGTATCTCCATTTTTATGAAAAGGCAACTCATTCTATTATCTACTAATACAGGTATAGCTCATAACCATAAAACTCAGTTTTATGGTTCTGAGGCTGACTAATAGTCAGGTTTTCCGAACTCTGTGGCAGCTCTCAGAGAGGCTGATTCCATCAAAAGCAGAAAAAAATCAGAGTACTAACAGTGCCCTACTGCAAATATCTCCCTGTTTGTGATGGCACTCCCACTGCCATCCCGAAAAATGGTCTCTCTGTTTGTACTTTTGATGTGCATTGTTGAGGCCATATTTGAAGTCCTTTGTTACCGCCTAGGGTTTATTAATAGTAATGAGGCAATTGCTTGGATTATTAAATAGTGTATTGAGTACTACCTATATTTTGAGTCAAGTTTTTAAAAAAATTAAAAATATCTAAATATAATCATCGCCAAGTTCTCTTAACCTATCATTAACTAATATTTGTGGTCTTCGATGTAACTTTTCTACTGTTGAGTCTTATCTCTTGCAAAGTCACCAGACCAAGTTGCTCTTTATAAGACTAATTTGAGTTCAGCTGTCTCATCTTGTGGTCTTAGTGTAGATGGTTGTCTTTCTTTAATTCCTAAAGAATCCAATAGTTACATGCTTCACCTGGATATTTACATTTGCAAGAATTCACACATTTGACGGAAAACTAGGTTTGAATCCACAGACTATTTTTTTATGCGCAATACTTTAGCACCATTTCACTCTATCGCCTTTCTCTTTGTTCTATATTCCTCTCCTACATTTCAAGACTGCACTACTTTCGATGTTATTTCTGATCAAATTGACCGAGCCCTCTCTCTATAACCATCCACCAATATTGTTTTTATTGGTGAACTTAATGCTCATCAGACTGAATGGCTTGGCTCTAGTGTCAGTAACTCTGCTGGCATTAAAGCCCTCGACTTTTGTATTTCCTAATTAAAAAGTCAAATTTCTAACTCGCTTTCCAGACAACACTTGAGTAGAGAAGGTAAAAAATAATTTACCTTCATTACTAAACCTATGTCTTGTTTCTGATACTAGTCAGTACTCAGTTTCTCCGCATTCACCATTAGATGCTTCTGATCAAGGTTTGATCTCTGTAAAATAATTATCTTATTCCTCTTCATTATCAGAATCCCCCAATCATTGTACCTTTTACAACTACTTTGAAGCTGACTCGGACTATTTCCATGACTTTCTTCGTGATAGCCCTTGGGTTGTAATCTTTTGTCTTCCTGCTGACAAATGTGCTTCTAATATAACTTTTTGGATTCAGGCTAGCATGGAATCTTTTAATCTTTCTCGACGATTCCTGGTAAAAACTCACTTTTCTCCAAGATTTTCATCACACTGTGCTGCTGCAATTAACTATGTGTACACTATGGCTAGAAACCATTGTAAAAAAGTTTTGTCTAACGCAAAAGCTCTCTATTCTCAGGTAATAAAAACTTTTATTTTTATCACAAAAATTAGGCAGTCTTGACTTTTGGAGAGTATTTAACAGTATCAATAATAAGGGCGAATCTTTTTTACCACCTCTCTTGTATGGTTTCAGACTTTGTCACCTCACCTAAAGACAAAGCTGAATTGTTTGCTAAGAACTTTTCATCAATAGAATTTTTTGATTTGACTTGTTGCGTTATACCTGATAACGCCATCAAACAGGTTGATCCATTGCTTGACATTCGTATAACTCCAGCATCTGTATCAAAAGTGATTTACTGCTTAGACTCTTCTACAGCTTGTGGTCCAAGCAACATACCTGTTGTAGTCTTGCAAAAGTGTTCTTCGGAGTTGTTATCCATAATATTTAACAAGTGCTAATCGGAGTCTTACTTTCCGACATGCTGGAAAGCGGCATTTGTTATCCATATTTTCAAAAATTCTGGAGTGCGACTTGAATTTTTTAACTACTGTCACATTAGTCTTCCTCCTATCATAAGCAAGGTATTTGAATCTTTAATTAAAAAACACTTAATCTCTTATCTTGAGTCTAATAACTTACCTTCTGATCATCAATATAGACTTTGATCTTCTTGTTTTACAGCTGATTTGCTAACAGTAATAACCGATAGATTTTATCATACACTTGATAAAGGTGGAGAGCTATCACTTTTGCCATTTCTAAAGCTTATGATAAAGTTTGGCATGCTGGTCTTCTCCATTAGCTCTCTTCTTACAATGTATTAGGTAACATCTTTAAGATTATTGAATGCTTCTTTTAAGGTTCAATCCATAGCCCTATACTCGTTTTAATTTACATTAACTATTTTCCAGATACTCTCACATCTAAGGTGGTGTTGTTTTTTGATGATACGATCATTTATTCTTGTCAAGATAAGAAGCCAACACTCTCTGATTGCTTGGAGGGGGAATTTGAGCTTCAAAAGAATCTCACTTCACCTACAGCATGGGGCTACAGCATTTAATTATCGCAATAATTTTGATCTTCCAATATTTAAGAATGGTAATGTACTTGATGAGTCATATACCTTTCATCTTCTAGACTTAACTCTTACTTTTTTGGAAACCATATATCGAATCCATTGCAAAATTAGCATCTGCATAGGTTACATCACTTTATTGTGCTCGACACTTTCATACTCCGGATTCCATTCTTTTTCTCTATAAACCTCAAAGCCATCCTTTTTTTGGAATACTGTTGCCATATTTGGGGCGGATCTTCTAATGATGCTCTTTCTCATTTAGACAAGGTGCAAAAACGCATTGTATACATAGTTGAACCTGGTCATGCAGCCAATCTCCAGCCATTATCACATCGTCGTAATGTTGCTTCTCTTTCTCTTTTCTAAAAATATTATTATTGGCAATGCTCTAAATAGCTAGCGTCTCTTGTGCTATCTACTAAAATTTATTGTCCTGTCACTCGCCATTCAAATAAGTCTTATCCTTTTTCTGTGACTGTCCCTTGAACATCAGTTCTTTGGAATTTGCTTCCTCCATTTTGCTTTCTTGATTCATATAACTTGCAATAGACTTTTAAGTCGTCTGTCAATAGTAAACGACCAGGGCTGGTATTTGACCTGAGCGAAAGCCGAGTTTATGGTTGGAGCTGTATAAATATTGGTGCATATTGAATTGATATATAAAAACAACTCAATATGCACCAATGTTTATGCAGTCCCGTCCGTAGAACCAGCTATGGCCACAGTTAAATAAGTTTGTTTACTATCTGTTAATTGTTATCTTGCTTTACAAACTTCATCTTTTCCGTTTCAGTAATTTCTAACTTTAATATTGGTTGCTTGCAGCCTTGTTGGAAGTGAAAATAAGTAAAAAAAAAACTCAATTTGGTTTAGAACTCACCTTAGATTTGATTTACAAAAATTACTCCTAACAATTCATTTTACATTCAAAGTCATTGTGAGGTAAAACAAAGCAGCTCCTTTTAGTCATTTTTAAATGACTCTTTGATTGAAACAATTATTTTAGCAGTAGACAATTGAAAATAAAAAAAAGAGTCAAATAACAATAAAAAAGAGTTCATTAATGAACACAAACCTTTGTTCAATCTTTATCATCACCCAGTGTTTCAGAGTTACAAAATACAGAAAAGTTTCTGAATACAGAAAAATGTAGTCATAAAATAAGAGTCAAGTCAGCTATCAATTTGTGATAATTGTGTAAATACATGATATATTTGATAATGATCTGTGATTATATTTTTATTAAAAAATATAAACAATGTCAAGGCTTGTGTTGTTTAACTAAGAAAATCTGATAAACATCCTTGTCCGTAATTCCACTCACTTTTATACTTTTCTGACTTCATGTGTGCTCTTAACATTAAAGCAAATGCGAGGGTTTGAACTTTGACTTTCTTTCTTTAATGAGATAGCTATAAAAAACAGGTATAAGTGTTTTGTTTTATATTTGTGGAGGGAGCTATGAGGATGAGGAGGACACAAGGGGAAGGAGATCATTTTCCTAGTAATGTAATATGCTAAATTATCAAACCATTCCATTTGTTTTTATTGGCCATTCAGTGTTTTTTTTTACAAAAAAAATAAAAATGCTTTGTTTGCTTTAGCTTGCCGAATATTCACCTATTGATTTGCAAAATATCATCATTTAAGGAGTAATTAAATAACTCAACTTCCAGGTCAGGTTCAAGATTATCAAAATCACCCTGCCAATGGTAATATGTAACCAAGTTCCTGTTCCATGTTCAATTTTTGAGAGGATATGTTTTTCTAGGCAAAACCTACGACAAATAAACGTTTTTACTTAAAATTCCCCTGTTATGGGGCTTTTAGTTGAGTAAAGGCTAGAAATGATGCCTTCATAAAAATACTAATCAAATATGCAAGTATTATTTATTTTAAAAATCAAAATTTCTTTAAACTGAAAAACAAAAGTGAAGCAGTTCTAAAATGAAGTAAAAATAAATAAAAACAAAAATAACCTGATGTGGAGTCTTTGAATGAATAATTGAAGTTTGGGAAATAAAAACTTATAATTAAACCAATAACCAAAACCAAGATTGCTAACAAAAGGAATGTTTTTGTAGAATATGAAGATTCTAAAAAATAAAAATAAAAAAATTCAAAATAAATAAATTTTAAACAAAATAAAATAAAAAAATAAAAATGTATTAAAAACTTGAAGTTTTTAATACATTTAAATTACACAATACAACAAAGCAAATTTGATTTTTATTGGTGTCACAATTTTAAAGATGAAAAAATAGTTTTAGTGTAAAAATATTAAAAATATTGTTTAATATCTGACCTAAACATTTTTGCCTAAAAAACTTCATTTTTGATCATTATTCATAATGTTATCCAGAATACTTATTTACTGATCATTATTTGTTGTTACCCAGAACTCTCCTCTCACTAGCTATAAGTAAGCATAAATGAAATTTTTTAAAGGATTTTAATTTTATTTAATTTTTTTTTTTAAGTAAGGTCAGGACTATGACCATCATGATTACTGATAATATGCATTTCAGTATCATCTGTTGCACGTTCTGATGCCTTGTAGGATTTGCTTTCTATAGACTAGAAGTCCTTCCTGTTATCAATACTAACTAATATCTGTCATGTCATGGTGAAAACTTATTTTGTCTATTACGTAGTTGTAGTCAATTAAGTAATAAGTCAAAATTACTGTAGCTCACATGGAATTTACTAGGTTCGTATGTTATTTTTTTGTCTGAAACTCTGACATGGTCTTCACTCACCATAACTACAACCATAACTAATGCTTATAGGAATACAAAAATATAAAATTCCACAAAATTTGAAAGCAAATTGTATTTGTGTATAAAACTTGATTTATTTAAAACATAATTCTGAGTTTCACACAAGCATGTAACATAATTTATAAATCACAAAAAAGGCATAAAAATATAAAATACTGTAAAGTGTCCTCTGTGATAATATTAAAGTTATTGATCATATTAAGACACTTACACACAACTTAAATTTATTTGTTTAACAAATTCAATGGAGAAGTAAATATATTAAAAGTCTCGATAAAGCATATATTCAACAATTTCTCACATTTTACAAATGGTTCATCCCAGTTTCCATAAAAAAAAATTTAAACTCTTCTTTTTAATTTCCAAATAAATATGGAAAAAAATAAATAAATATATATATACATATATATATATATATATATTTAATACATAGACAATAACTATCAGAATACAAAACATAAGAAAAAATTAGGTGCAATTACTTTTATTTTCGATTTAAACATTATCAATTTCGTTTATTTCACTTTTACTTAAGCTTAAAAATATTTAAAGTGCTTTAAGGCGCCTTCTTCTAAATAAAAAAAATAATTACGAAAACTTAATGATTAAATTAAAAAACTGAAATATTGAAATTAAAACAAATTTTATCAATGCAAATAAATTGGCCAAAAAAAACAAACCACAAAAACAAAATAAAGAAACTTAATAAAAAAATACTTTCAAAACATTAAAAAAAAAGAATTAATATTTTGTTGACAATCCTTTTACTTTTAAGTATTCATTGATATGATTTAGCATGGACACTAAATTCTAAGTAATCTCATTCATAAAACTATTCAGTAATTTAGTGACTAATACTTTTAGCAGGTCTTGATGTTTATATATATATATATATATATATACAGCGGAGAAAATAGAATTAGCCTCACCTTTATTTTTTGTTCTAATTTAACAAAAATTGCAGGTAAACAATTATGAAATCTACTTTATTTCTTGTTACTTCTACTACAACTAAAAAGTTTATAAATTGGTATGTTTAATTAATTCCAAATGGAAAAAAAAATTAAAAATATTCAATTTGTGGAGAAAATAGAATTAGCCTCATTAGCGTTATATACAAAAAATAAAGAAAATATTTTGTTTTTTCGCTCATTTAGTATTTAGTATAGCTTCCTGAATTTTTAATGACTTCAAATATGCGGTTTGACATACTAGTCACAAGATTTTGGATAGTTTCTATAGATATTTCATTCCAAGCTTCTCTGATACGAGTTTTCAGCTCCAAAGTGCATTCAAATTGCTTACCATTTTCATAAACCTTTCTAGAAAGTATTCCCCATAGATTTTCAATTGGGTTAAGGTCTGGACTACGTGCGGGCCATTCCATTACGTGAATATTTTTTTCTCTAAACCAAGCTTTTGTAAGCTTTGAATTATGGATAGTAGCATTATCTTGTTGGAAAGTGAAAGTTTCACCCATCAATTCCTCACCATGTTCAAGTAAACTTATTTCTAATAAGTCAATGTAGTCCTGTGAATTCATTTTTGTTGAAATCCATGCCAGTGGAAGTTTTCCAGCAAAGGAAAAAGCCCCCCAAACCATAACATTTCCACCCCCAAAGTTACGACTCATCCGAGTTTCTTTCTCTTTTCGAAGATCGTGCCAGTAATATTGATAGCCATCAGGACCATCTAGATTGAACTTTTTTTCATCACTGAAGAGAACTTGATGCCACTCTTCTTGCCAAGACATGTGTTCTTTCGCAAATTGTAATCTAACTTTTTTATGACGAGCAGTAAGTTTTGGTTTTGGTTTACGCTTTTTCCAAACTGTGTTTGGATCTTCATGTAAGATTTGTCTCACACGTTGAACAGATACAGGTAATTGTAAATCAGCACGAATTTGAGATGCAGTCATGTGCTGAGCAGCAGCACGACGTACAATAACTCGTTTAGTACGATTATCAATTTTACGTTTGCCACCACTTCCCTTATAGGCTCCATAATTAACGCCAATCTTGAAGTAATTGTTAACCACTTTTGGAGATCTTTTAATTTTCTTTGCAATTTCCCGATTAGATAAGCCTGTATCTTTGTATGCTTTGATTACTGCTAATTCTTCATTCGTTAAACGCTTACCACGTCCCATTTCAAATAAAGGTATCAAAAACCAAATGTTAAAAACTTTATGAGCACTGATTTCACAGTCTTTGTTTAACTTACAAATAATAATAAAAAACTAACTCACAAATGCGTATCACCAGATCAAAATATACAAGTAAACTGAAAATAATTATTGATGAGGCTAATTCTATTTGTTACCGCAAATATCAAGTATTATACATTTTATGGTTTTATCAAATGTTCCGCAATTTAATTATGCTATATTATAATCTAAAAAGTTGTTGTTTGTAACAGTAATTATATGTGTGTGGATACAAAAGTTGTACCGCACAAACTTGTTTACAGATTTACAAAATATTGGATCAGCACATGGTGAGGCTAATTCTATTTTCTCCGCTGTATATATATATATATATATATATATATATATATATATATATTTATATACAAATTATTATATATATATATATCATATATATTATATATATATACATATAATAAATATATTATGTATATATGTATATCATATATATATATATATATATATATAGATATATATATATATATATATATATATATATATATATATATATATAAATATATATATAAAAATATATATATATATATATATATATAAACCTCAATGTTTTAAAGGTCAGCATCATGCCGGCAATAAAATTTGATTCAAAGGTTTTACTATTAAACATAGCAACGCAGTCAGCAATTTTTTTGCTAAACTCAAACACTTTTATGTCAGCAGGTAAGTCGGCATTGCCGAACGCCGACCCTAATTCTGAGGGTTATATATATATATATATATATATATATATATATATATATATATATATATATATATATATATATATATATATATATATATATATATATATATATACATATATATATATATATATATATATATATATATATATATATATATATATATATATATATAAATATATATATATATATATATTTATATATATATATATGCATATATATATATATATATATATATATTTATATATATATATATATATATATATATATTTATATAAATATATATATATATACATATATATAAATATATATATATATATATATATATATATTATATATATATATATATATATATATATATATATATATATATATATATATATATATATATATATATATTTAAAATATAAAGCATAAAACAACAGCTGCGTTGAAACAGACATAAAATATAATACAAAAAACCATAACAAATGTTACATAAAAACTTCGAAGAGGACTTTAAAAGAAGCCTTAAATAAAACATACAACGTAAATATAAAATTAGCAAATGTTATTAAATTCTGTTTTTTTAGATAACTTTTTTAAACAAAGATTTACTTCAACTGTTTGTAGAAATTTTAATGCTATTGTCCCGGTTGAGAAGTATATGAGCGTGTTTATTTCCTGGTATATTGAGGCACAATTAATTTCAAGTGATTATCTCACTTTACGTTCATTGTACTCTGAGTTTATTGCTAGAGTTTTTGTATGTGACCAATCAAACATACTATTACATTCTCTACCATGTTCAGCTGCACCAGATGCATTCCATTTTTCTTTTAAATTGTTTTTTTGATGTTTTATGCATCTTGTTAAAATTTTATTTTTTGTTTTGCCAATGTATATACTGCCACAAAAGCATGTGAGTTTGTATACACCGGGATTACTATTGGGAATTAACTTCGACTTATTGTTGCATATGATGTTTTTCAGCGTAGGTGGTGTAATTAAAGTTATTCTGATGTTGTAAGGTTTCAGTTCTAATTTACAATGTTGACACCTATTCTTGGGAGCCATGGAAGTTTAACTGTATATTTACTTGTTTCTGTTTTAAAGGTTTTGTATCTCAGGCCATTAAATTTTGTTCCAAAAAGTCTCAAATCTCAATGATTAATTACAGTTTATAGTGTACATGTTTGCCGAAAAAGGAATTAATAGATTAAAGCTTGAAACAACTGCTAAGAACATTATTCAGAAAAGAGACAGGATTTCTCAAATAAATTATAGTAATAAACTCACAGTACAATGAACGTTAATTGAAAGAATCACTTGAAATTAATAATGCCTCAACATAACAGGAAATAGAACATGCTCCTATACTTTTCAACCTGGACAATGACATTAAAATTTCTGCAAACAGTTGGAATCCTTTGTTTAAAAAAGTTATTCAAAAAAACAGAACTAAAAAATATTTGCTAATATTATGTATACGTTATTATATATTCTTTGAAGTTTTTATACAAAATTTGTAATGGTTTTTTTGTATTATATTTTACGTCTGATGAAGATCTGAGCAAAAACAGGTTGAAATATTGCAAGAAAAAATTTTTGTTTGTACGCAGCTGTTTTTTTATGCTTTATAATAAAAAAAAAGATATATATATATATATATATATATATATATATATATATATATATACATATATATATATATAAATATTCATGTACAACAAGATATGACATTGAAACATTTAATATATATATATATATATATATATATATATATATATATTTATTTATATATATAAATATATATGTATATATATAAATATATATATATATATATATATATATATATATATATTTATTTATTTTTATATATAAATATATATGTATATATATATATATATATATATATATATATATATATATATATATATATATATATATATATATATATATATATATATATATATATAGATATATAGATATATATACATATATATATATATATATATATATATATATATATATATATATATATATATATATATATATATATATATATATATATATATATATATATATATATATATTAAATGTTTCAATGTCATATCTTGTTGTACATGAATATTTATATATATTTATATGTATATATATATATATATATATATATATATATATATATATATATATATATATATCTTTTTTTTTAATATAAAGCATCACAATCGGGCTCACAATCGCTGGTGAATTTTAACTCAGACTCAAATCACATTTATTTCAGCTTATCATTTTCACAATAACTGAGATCTATTTTTATGAACTCGAAGTACTCGATGAGACCCTTTGTCTTCAAGAATTGAAAGACAAAGGGTAAATGAATTTGAACATAAAACTCTTACTTCTAATTTTTCTGAGAAACTATATATCAAATCCATTGCAAAATGAGCATCTAATGTTGAATTTCTTTATTTTGCCACTCATACTCAGGATTCTTTATCTTAATAAATCTCTAATCTGTTCTTGCGTGGAATACTGTTTTCCATATCTGAGGCAGATCTTACAATAATGCCCTTTCTCTTTTATACAATGTACAAAAACGCATTGTAAACATAGTTGGACCTTGAAGCCAATCTCCAACCTCACATTGTTATGATGTTGCTTCTCCTTCTCTTTTCTGTAAATAAATGTATTTTAGTAGATGAAACAAGAGACGCTGTTCTAAAGAGCTAGCGCTATGTGCTTTCTATTTTCCATGTGCGATATTTTAGTAAATGCTTGTGTCATCTACTAAAAATCATTCTAATGATTCTCGTCAAAGTCATATCTTTTTACTGCGACTGTTCCTAATCGCTATAAATATTTTTATTTGTCTTGTTTTTTTCCATGACATCAGTTCTTTAGAATTTGCTTCCTTCATCTTGTTTTCCTGATTCATATAACTTGCAATTTTTAAAGTCATTTGTTAATCGTTGTTTTGGTCTATAAACTTTATCTTTTCTCTTCCCGTAACTTTTAGCTCTAATAGTGGTTGCTTGCAGCCTTGTTGGAAGTGAAGATTATTAAAATAAATAAAATTGTTAATAGAAATTGTTAATAGAATTAACAATTTCTAAACATTCCTTTATGATATTTTATAAAATTAGGAATGATATTTTAGAAAAAGTAACAACTTCCTTTTAATGATCGTTTAATAAGAAAACAAACATTTCTTAATTTATCAAAAGAATATGATATGATTTCTTTTATTTATGCAATTATGTTTTATTTCAACAAGATTGTAAATAAACTAACTCTATTTGAACTATTTATGAAATAGAAAAGTCAATGTGTTTTATATCTCTTTCATGCTTTTCATAGTTTGAAAATTTTTAAATCCTTGAAACAATTCATCATAGTAAGATGAAAAAAAGAAAATAATTGAATCATTAAGTTACTATAGAATTATTGCAATGATTTTTTTTTGCAGTGTCTTTAAATGTTTATAAAATTTGGCAATTTGCTAGACTCTTGAATCTATAATGATCTATAATGATCAGTAAACAAACTGCAGACTAAATATACATTTAACAACATTATTTTTAACTAAAGTCCGTTGGTATATTATAACATAGTTTATATTATAAATTAATATATTTGGGCATAATACATTATAAGTAAATTACTATTTTGTTTTCTATTTAGCAAACTAAAAGTAATTTTCTATTGCATCAAATTATTTAAAAGCAAACTTTTATGGTTAAACTAAAAAGGTAAAAATAGTCTAAGAAGAGAAAGTGGAACTGCTTCACAATACTGCTCATGAAGGTTAATGAGTGGTCTTTTAAATATTATTTTAAATCCACTTTATATATATGCGTGTTTTTATTCTGTTCGGGCTTCTGGCGTGTTGTTTGTTCTTCCGTAAGACACTTTATACATTTGTACGTTTGTGTTCTGTATGGATCTCTGTTGAGGTGCTAGTTCACCCATAAGTCACTTTATATAAAGGTATGTTTTGTTCAAATTTCAGGCATAGTTTTTATTATACTTTTTAAGTAAACAAAACACTCAGATACTCAATTGTTAATTATTATTTTGAAACATATTAAATATTAAGTAACTTAAAAAAAAACAGTATTATAGTTACCTTTTTTGACAGAAACTCTGTTATCTATTTCCGATGAACTTGATGTCTCTAAAAAATATAGTTAAATTATTACTAATAACTGGGGCATTGGGGGTAAAACACATTTAATTAAAAATAAACATAATCAAATATATTTTAATTTTCCAAATTCAAAAATATATGTTTTCAGAGTAAGTAAATTTATTTGCTTCATTATGAAAGTCTTATTTAACTATTTTTACATTTAAATATACAGAATAACTGCATTTTTCAGTATATTTAAATGCACAGAAAAAACAGTCTACTCGTATTTTAAAGAGAATCTTTAATGTAAAATTTTAAAAATAAAAAAATGTTAGAAAAGTGAGAATTGAGAAATTTTATAAACTTTTAAAGGAAAACCAGGGTTAGGTCTATTGGACAAAAGTAAGCTAAATTACTAATGGTTAATTTATTACTTATTTTATGTAAAATTCCATGAATGAAAGTATAAATGTTTGACAATCGTGACAATCAAGCCTTACCAATAAAATCATTCACATTTCTTTGATGTTTCAAAAAGCATGTCAGACTGACATGCTTTTTGAAACATCAAAAACAACATTCATCTAAAAAATAAATAAAAATTTTAGTTATTAAGGTAGTTCAGAATAAAAATTTTAGTTATTAAGGTAATTTAAAGTAGACCTAACTTTCTTATTACAGAGTGACTCCTTTTACTAGTTATTACAAATAACACAAGAGAAAGAGAAAACCAAGTGGGTCAAGTGAAACTTGATTTTAAACTAAAAAGAAGAAATAAAAGATTCATTTATGTCAGTGTCAAAAAATTTAAGAAGGGACCACAATTTTCACAAAAGCAAAACATACCAGCCTAAAAACCGATACAAAATCACAAAAATAATCTCACTCTTCCTTAAGGTATCATTAGTAGGAAGTTTGAAATTATTGAGAAGTTTGATTTTAGTAAGTAGTTTGGTTAAAGAGTTTGATAGAAACGGAGAATTTTTCCGATATGAGCAACGACCATGTTTATTAATAAAAAAAAGTCTATCTAACAAAAAGAAATCTAACAAAAAATGGAAAAAAAGGAGGAAGTTTATACACCATGACTGGCATACAACTTAAAATATTGCAAGTTATATGAATCAAGAAAGCAAGATGCAGGAAGCGAATTCCAAAGAGCTGATGTTCAACAAAAAATCTAAACTAATGGGAGTTTTTGGAGCAATTGTCACAAAAAAAAGATGAGAATTATTTGAATGACGAGTATCACAAGAATGAATTTTAGTAGATAGCAATAGAAACGCTCGATCTTTAGAGCAGTGTCTGCTATAGTATTTGTAAAAAAGAGAAAAAGAAGCAAGATAAGAGGATTTGATAATGGTTGGAGGTTAATTCAAACTATGTTTATAATGCGCTTTTGCAACTTATCTAAAATAGAAAGAGCACCATTGGAAGATCCACACCAGATATGGCTACAGTAATCCATACAAGGACAGATTTGAGATTTATAGAAATAAAAAATAGAACTTTGAGTAAAAAAGTGTCTATAATTATAGAGAGATGCAACCGTAGCAGATGCTAATTTTGCAATGGATTTGAGATATGGTCTCCAAGAAAGGTTGGAAGTAAGAGTTAACCTTAAATTAATAATGATGAAGGGAAGATGACTTTTCGAGTGCATAACCGTTCATAAATATAGAAAGATCTAAATTATTGCGATAACGATTGGCTAACACAAATTTTTTTAATCTGAATTAAAGTTCACCAGCCACTGTGAGCTTCATGATCTGGCAGAAGTTAGATCCTTTTCAAGCTCAAATGCCCCCACCTAGTCATCAAATAAAATTGGCTTCTTATCAAAAAAAGAATAAATGGTAGTATATTCAGCAAACAATACCACCTTTTATGTGAGAATATCTGGTAGATTTTAATGTAAATTAAAAAGAATATAGTGCGAAGGAGAAAAACTTGAGAAACCCCTGCTGTTCCAGGATATGAAGAAGAGTACTGTCCATCGAGGACAACCTTTATACTACAATTAGATATAAAGGATTCAAAAATCTTAAAGATGTTACTTGATGCACTGTAAGAAGAAAACTTGTGGAGAAGACCAGCATGCTAAACTTTATCAAATGCTTCGAAAATGTCGAGAGCAATAACCTAAGCTTCTCCACCTTACGTACCTAAAAAGCTATCGGTTATTACTTTTAGCAAATTGGCTGTAAAACAAGAAGATCGAAACACACATTGATGATCAGAAAGTAAGTTATTATTTTTAAGATTAGAGATTAAGTATTTGGTATAAGTCTTTTTATTGTGTTGGCGGTATTTTGAAATCTTAATGTTTGTGTCATTTAAACAAACTTTGTTTTTCTCAAGGTTTTTAAGTTTCAATTTCATTTTATTGATTACAACTTTTTTATCAATGACAATTTGCTCCAGATTGTCAATCCTCTCCATTAGCTCTGTCTTGAATTGCTTAATTGCAAAAGCAATTAGTTCTCTCACTTTCTTTTCTTGGTTTGATCCAAGAGTCATTTCATCTTTTTAGGAGGGCTACCACCCTTATCAATGCCTTACCTTCTGGTCGTGAGATATTAAATTATTAGTTATAAAGCTTATTAACAAAAATAGAATTGTTAGTTTTTTTTGTTTTTTTCCATCTTTTTGTGTTTTTTCTTTTGGATTTCGCATACTTTTATGAAATTACATTTTATGGATTTCAAAAAAATTCATAAATTAACTAGGTATTAAATTAAAAACATTTCCCAACAAAATTTTTAAAAATAATTTTGACTTTTTTTCATTTTACTTATAAAAAAACCTTATATAATTAAGTAATATAAATAAAACTTCAAACAACTCCCACTTTAATTAAAATAATTTAATTAAAAAATTAGGATTTAGAATCAGAAATGAAAAAAGTTGAGCTCATCATTAGATTAGTAATAAAAAATGAAACTTATCAGGGTTAACCCTAACCCTGAGAAGGGTTAACCCTAACCCTCAAGGTTAACCCTAACCGTGAGTACTATAGATGTTAGTTGATAAAGCTAATTCATTGCTTTATCTTATGCTTTCTTATCAAGTTACAGAAAGTAAACAGTTTATTAACTTTTTGTAGTAAAGAATATTTGATTTTGTAATTTACAGTTTCGTAAAGTTACTGTTGTGATATGTATACTTTACAGTATAAAAAATAAAGCTGAGATTCAAAATTAATTTAATTATTAATTTACTACTTTAATTCAAAATAATTAGCTATTTTATTCAAAAGCATCTTGCTAATATAAATTTGTTAGTAAAGATAAACATGTCAAAGTTATTTTTTTTCATTGTAATTAAAATCCAATTTTTTCAGAGCATTTGTTAAAAACTGTGGTTCAATTGTCAAAACAAAATACTATTTGCGTATTCATATAAATATTTGAAGTCGCTTGCCTTCCTTACCAAGCCTTCTATCATATTAAAAATAGATTGAAAGATATATATTTTTTTAATTGTTAACTAGTTTATAAAATAGAAACGTACTAAAACAAGTTGTTTGCCTTCTTAATTTTGACTTTTTAAAAAAAAAAAAAATTTTTATTATAGAAGTCTTTAATACCCCATATATATTATGAAAAGTCTTATAAAAAACTATTAAGCATTAATTTTAAAAGGCATCAAACAATTTAATACCCCATATGTACTTTGGAAGTCTTATAAAATACTATTAAGCATTAATTTCAGAAGATAGCAAACAATTTTAAATTTGAGACATAGTACTCCCTAACTGTGGGTTTAAATCGGAGTTTTTGGGCAAATGGACTAAATATTTTTTATACATACTTGATTTCTAAAGTGCAACAAGCTGCTTATATATTTACCATTTATTGCAGACAAAAGTCGCTAATCAAAAAAATTACCTGTAAACACTTTTGAATGAATGGCAAAAATTAAGTTGACTTCATTTTGGAATTTTTTAGAGCGTTTCTGATTTTTTCCAAAGTTGAGGTGAGTATAATTATTTTCGAATATCATTAAAGTTAAAAAAAAAAAACTTTCAAAACAGAACTATTCTGATAAAAGTTCTAGAAAAATTATGCCTATAAAAAAGTAGTTTCTTTATACATAAACTGAGGGGAATTGTCAAGCTTATAAAATTATAATTTCTTACTGATTGCAATTTTCTCAATTTACATACTTAATGAATTCACTTTTTTATTAATCTTACACCACCCCATGGTAGAGGTGTAAAATCACTTTAACACAGTAATCATCTTCACTACAGATGGATTTATATAGACTTTTTAATTAACATAAATTTTATCTATTTATTTATCTAATTGCTGCAGTGAGCAAATGATCACTGAGTGGTAATCCACTTTAGCAGCAAGTTTAAAAACTAGAAGTTGAAATTTTAATTCACATAATAAAGTTCATCTTTTTTTAAAGTTTAACATTGAATAATTAAGTCCCACATCAAACGGAAAATTGTTTCATATTGGAATAACACGATTGGTAAAAAAATTCTATCTACTCGAGTCTCAGAAGTGTATCTATATCTAGAGATCTCAGAAGTGTATCTATGATTGTGGATATAGTCGTAAACACTTCCAGCTGGTCCAGTTGGTTGACAAAAGTTCCTTAAGGAAGCCACTGTATTTAGCTGAAAAGAATTATTAAAACATTTTAAAAAGTTAATTAAATGGCTTTCTTCTCTTCTCATAGGTAATGTTGTTAAATTAAGTCTATTTAATCTTTCCTCATTAGGAGGCTCAGAATATCCTGGAATTAGTTTTCTTGCTCTATGTTGTACTCCTTCAATAAGACTAATGTCTTTTTTTAAAAATGGATTTCAAATAAAAGACGCATATTCTAGATAAGGGTGTACTAGCGAAACATAAAACAATGTCAGCATTTAAAAATGGAAACATGTGTTGGATATGACCTTAAGTTCTATTTGCTTTAGAAACACACTCAGATAAATGATGACCATATTTCAGATTGCTTTTAAACATGATACCAAGATCATTTACACAATCCACAGTACTCAATTGATAATCAGAAAATGTAATACTTATTGATATTTTTATTTAACTTATTACTTTTATTTACATGTTTGTTTTTTTTTTATAAAATTTTTATCTATATTTAGTTGCATAAGTCAGTTATGGCACCAATTAAAAATAAAATTTATTTATCCTGTAGATCATTACTACTGTTATCACGGATTATGTGGAAAACTTTGCAATCATCAGCATAGAGCTTGCATTGATTTTTTAGTTTGTCCAGAAGATCATTGATCTAAATTAAAAACAATATTGGTCCGAGAACAGATCCTTGCCATACACAAACTAAAACATTAAGCCACGTAGAAGCAATGTTTTCAAGAACATCTCTTTGCCTTCTATTTGATAAAAGAAACTCAATCCATTTAAGAACGAATCCCATTATACCGTACATTTTAATTTTTAATATAAGTTTTCTTTGGTGAACTCTGACAAATGGTTTAGAAAAGTCAGTAAAGAGGATATCAAGAGGATAATCTTGATCCTTTGCTAGAGTTACAATATCTTGGCTTTCAAGTAAATTTGTAAAGCAAGATTTACCTGGGAAAAAACCATGCAAATCATTTGAAAGCAAACTTTTATGGTTAAACTAAAAAGGTAAAATTAATCTTTGAAGAGGATGCGGAACTGCTTCACAATACTGCTGATGAAAAGTTGTGAGTGTGCTTTTTAATTTAAATTTAAACCCATTTTATATATCTGTGTGTTTTTATTCTGTATGGGCTTTTGGAATGTTGTTTGTTCATCCGTAAGTCACTTTATATATTTGAATGTTTGTGTTCTGTATGGATCTTTGGTTAATTATTATTAATAAAATTTCATTAAAAATGCTTTTAAAAGTATTGTTTATAAAAAAAGTTAAAACTTTGAGACTATAAATTTGATAAAAATTATAAAGTACAAAAAAAATTATATTCAAAAGTGCATTACAAAAATAGTAAGTAATCTTACTCTTTCAACGTAACACATTCTTATATAAGAAAATAAAATAAAAGTTAAACAAATAAATGAAACAACTCAAACTTGTTTTTATTATACTTTTTAAATGAACACGCAGATACTCAATTGTTGAATATTGTTTTGAAATAAATTAAATATTAAGTAAATTAAAAAAAAAAACAGTATTATAATTACCTTTTTTGACAGAAACTCTGTTATCTGTTTCTAATGAACTTGATATCTCTAAAAAATATAGCGAAATTATTACTATTAACAAGCATAGGGAAGAAAGATTTAATCAAATATAAACATACTATTTCTAAATTATTTTATTTCCAAATTCAAAAATATATGCAATCAGAGTTAGTAAATTTAGTTGCTTCATTATGTAAATCTTTTTTACTTAACTATTTTTACATTTCAATTTACAGAATAACTTTACCGTGTTTTTCAGTATATTATAGGCACAGAAAAAACAGTTTCCTTATATTTTAAAAAGAATCTATAATTTTAGAAATAAACTTTTTAATGGAAAATATAAAATTTTATAAAAATTTTATAAAAAATGGAAAACCAGGGTTAGGTTTTTTTGACAAAAGTAAACTTAGGTTAGGTTTTTTTGACAAAAGTGAAAAACAAAAGTATACTTAGGTTAGGTTTTTTTGACAAAAGTAAAAATGCGGTAGTGGTGTAGTGGTAAAGCGCTCGCTTCATAAGCTAGAGTTTCCGAGTTATATCCCCACCACTTCCCTGGTAGTACCGCGCTGAACTTGTTTCTCCGCGCAGCGGCCTTGTTTGTCAAGGTTCGTGTTTCGGAGTTATAGAGTTGAGAAAGGGTTATAACCACTATTAAGTAGCCCCCTGATCTGTAGTGGCCTTCTCGGCCTTAAGGAGGTGAATAACAAAGTAAATAAAAAAATTTAAAAAAAAAAAAAACTAACTGTAAAAAAAAGTTAAAGGAATACACAATATATCTTTTGATGAAGAAAAGGAAATTAATAAAAACAATCTTAGGGAAATTTAATCAAATTTACTAAAGTAAAGTTTTTTTAAGGAAAAGTAAGAAAACATTTTGTGGAAAGCTCAGAAAGCGGAGGTCAAAGTTCTGTTGGCTGGTAATCCAACTGCAGCAGCAGGATCGGTTGGTGAAACAGAAGAAAAGTGAGCTTAAGTCACAAAAAAGGGTAGGAAATAAAAAAGGCTTAAATAAAAATTGTTTTATTTTTCTATATTTTTCTAAAATAAATATTTGGCTCCAAATTGCAAGTTAAAAGTGCCCAGAAAAGTTTTACACGTTTGTTTTGACACAAAATAAAAAAAACACGACTTTAAAATATATATTTCTTTAATCTTAGCTAACTTCGTATTGAAATACATATTTATTAAATTAAGTGATCAAGCTGAGAAATTAAGTTACAGCAAAATTCTAGATGATTTTGTGTATATCACAGAAAACATACTAATGAATAGGGAATAGATGAGTCAACATTCTTAAAAGAAGTTCAAGAGAGATGTGATCATTGATGGGGAAAGGAGTTAAAATCAACATATCAGTACTCCTTTAGTGTATAACTTATTTCTTTCTATGAATATCAGGTTAAGTTTTAAAAATATTACAACTAAATATACATTATTTACGAACATCGAAAACTTTAATTGCTTGAATGATGCATATATATGATTTTCATAAATATATTGGGTGATATTTATTATTTTAAGAAATGCTTTTAAAATACTTATAATGCTTATAAAAATATTATATATTTTTTCCTTAAGAGCTGAGATACAATGATGTGGATGTCTTTAAACTTTGCTACATAATAAATAAGGCAGTGATGACAAGCAAACTTTATCCCTGTCAGCAGTATTGTCAAAGATACTGTTGAGTTTCTGCTGGAATATATTCTAGCTTAATGCTAAAAATCATCAGACTGTATATGTTGATGGTAAATTTGACCTTGATGTGTCTGAAAACCATATTTATGAACATCAGTTTTCTGATTCTGATGATGCTGAATTAAAGGAAACAAATAAAATTGGTTTCTATTGGTTTCCCTTTAAATTAAAGATGCAAACAACCTAGTAATCTAGACTAATCAAATCTCTAACTCAATTATTTATACTAGTCCTGTTACTCTAGTGAAAGCAAAGGAAAGTAGCATTAGTGTGAAGAGGTATTTTCAACCAACTCTTAGTAAACTGGCAAAAAATTGCAACTTACCATATTCTTTTTGAAAATCTGATATTGTTATTGTATATGAGTATGTAGGCTCAGAATATACCTCATTCTGGGCCTACAGACTCATACATGGTCTGAGCAGAACGTGGAGGTTAAAATTACTCCTTGATACCGCTTGATTGAGTACTCTATGATTCTCCTGCTTCTAGTGGTGATAACACTGATATCAAAAAAATGTTAGATTGATTTTTTAGTCCAAAAGAGAGTCAATCTGATTTGTATTTAAGTTCATTATACTCCTTAGAATCAATCAGTATAATAATGATAACAAAAAAGTTTATTCTAATCAAGTTTTTTTAAATATTTTTATATTTAAACTTATATTAATATAAAATTAAATAAAATATAATAAAAGAAACCCTAAATGCCTTTTTCCAATAACAGTCCTCCTATTTCCTGGGTTAGAATGACAAACATAAAATCTCAGAATCAGATTCTTTGGTCCAAATATATGTAACCCAATCGTTAATATTCATTTATTAAGAATTCTACAGGTCTCTATTTCTGATAAACTTGATCTTTCTAAGTTTTAAGTAAATTAAAAAAAAAAAAAAAAACAGCAGTATTAAAACTATCTTTCTTGGCAGAAATGCGACTGTCTATTTCTGATGAATTTAATGTTTCTAAATGATATATTAAAGTTATGACTATTAACCAGTGTTGGGGTAAAATACATTTGGTCAAATAACAATACAGTAATTCTAAATTCTTAAATACAAATATATGTTATCAGAATTTTCCAAATACAAATAAAAATACAATCATTGATATTTTAAGAAAATGAAAATAGTTTTAACTTTCATTTTTGAATTTTTTAAAACTAGTTATCAACTTTAATCAACTGTATTTATTAAATACTTATATCTTATTATCTAAATTTTTCTAATTACTTAAATCTCATTATATAAGTTTTTCTAATATATCTTAACTATATATAAATATATTATTATCTAGAAGATAATAATATATAAATATATTATTATCTTGTTTCTCTTTTATTTTTCTTTCATATAAGTAAAATATAAATTTATTATTTTAAGGAAAATTAAATCTTATTATATAAATTTTTCTAATATATCTTAACTAATATATTTTTATCTTGCATATCTATTTTTCTTTCATTCAAGTAAAATATAAATTTATTATTTTAAGGAAAATTTTGAAAAAAACTCCGTATCTCAATAAAATACCTCAATAAGAAATTATGTTTCTTTGTTATTGTATTTTTATTACCACTATTCTACTAACCAGTAAACTAGTCTAACAATAATTACAAACTATTTGGACCTCTGGTAATGTGCTAGTTCACCCATGAGTCACTTTATATAAAAATATGTTTTGTTAGAAGCATCAGACATGGTGCTCATCCACTTGTAATTGTAATAACCACTTGAACAATTACTGGAACTATTTAATGAAAATAAAAGAATTTGACAACAATGATATTATAATGGTAAAACAAAATGAAAGAATGAAAGCAAATCTTAAGAATTTAATAGAATTTTATTTATTAAGGAATTTCAAAATATATATACATTGAGTGTAATTTTAATGATGTTAAACAAAAAACTTTTTTTAAAGTAACATTAATTATAGTCTCACTTTTCAAGTTTTTTGGCTTTATTTTCAACTAAGTTCAACAACTTAAGGCTCCAGAGTCTACGACTCTACTACAGTCAAAAAAACTAATCTAACTTTTTTTTCAACTTTTATTTTCAACTAAATCCAACTCTTTAAGGCTCCAGAGTCTATGACTCTACTACAGTCAAAGAAAGTTTTTTTTCAACTTTTATTTTATTCACAATTCAGCTTTAAACTCAAAAGCACAAACATTGTTTAAAAAGATCGTCAGATGAAGACTTATAGTAGGCAGGTGGATTTAAACTGCAAACCTATATTTTGTGAGCTGAGTGTACTCCCATTAGTCTACTAGCTAGTAAGCTAAAATCAAAAACTACTTTTTTACTTACTGTACACATTGTTTATTCATAATTTTTAAAACTATTACACACATGAGTAATTAAAGGTTTACTTTTAAAATGTGTTTTTTAGTGTTGTTTAGTTTCATGTATTGCTCTTCAATATTTGACTTTATGGTGTATTTCTTATCTTATATGATATGACATAATTCAGATCAAATCTTGGACTGTAAAAATGTTCAAGTTTTTTTTAATGAGTGAAGCTGGAAAACATTTAAACTAAATCCTCTTTCCACCTGCACTTTTATGCACATGAAAATTACATAAGGTCTGCTTCCATTAAAATTCTAATAAATTAATTCAAGACACTCTCATGCCCAATAATTTTGCTGTCTTATAATGTTTAAAAATTAAAATATTCATTGTATATATTGTTTACTCATTATTGCTGTAAGATTTTAGATTTTGCATTTATAATTTCTAATAAAAAATTTTTGTTTTCTTTTACGCTGCCTTTGCATGTAAAACGATGAGTTCTATCACCATGTTACTTCATCTTGTATAACTGAATGTAATGGTAAATTTATCACTTGCTAAATTTTATGTAACATTCCATAAATGAAGGTATAAATGTTTGACAATCGTGACAATCAAGCCTTAGCAATAAAATCATTCACATTCTTTGATGTTTCAAAAAGCATGTCAGACTGATATGCATTTTTGACATTGTCAGTTGTATATATTTGGAAAGTATGGATCACACATTCATCTAAAAATAAAAATAAAAATTAGTTATTAAGGTGCTTCAAGTAGACCTATAGCAGTTGCACAAGAGAAAAAAAAAAACAAAGGGTCAAGTGAAACTTGACTTGAAACTTAAAAGAAGAAAGAAAAGATACATTCATGTCTGTGTCCAAAAATTAAAGAAGAAACCACAATTTTCACAACAATAAAATATATTAGCCTAAAAACCAAATAAAAATCACATAAATAATCTCAGTCTTCCTTAAGGTAGCATTAGTAGGAAGTTTGATATTATTAAGAAGTTTAATTTTAGAAAGTAGTTTGATATTAGTGTTTGATAAGAACGGAGACTTTTTCCAATATGAGCAACAAACATGGTATTATGTTTATCAATAAAAAAAAGTTTGCGATCTAACAAAAAAGGAGAGAAAAGATGAAGTTTATAGAGCAAGATAACAACTAGCAAACAACTTAAAAGATTGCAAATTATATGAATCAAAAAAGCAAGATGAAGAAAGTGAATTTCAAAGAATTGATGTTTGACGAAAAAAACTGAAAAAATAAGAGTTTTTTGAGCAATTGTCACAGTAAAAGAATGTGAATTAATTGAATGACGATTAACACAAGAATGAATTTTAGTAGATAACTTAAGAAATACTAGCTTTTTAGAGCGGTGTCTGCTATAGTATTTTTAGAAAAGAGAAAGAGAAGCAACACAAGACGATGCGATAATGGTTGGAGGCTGGCTGCAAGAGCGGGTCAAACTACGTTTACCATGCGTTTTTGCACCTTGTCTAAAAGAGAAAGGACACCATTGGAAGATCCACCCCAGATATGGCTACAGTAATCCATACAAGGACGGATTTGAGATTTTTGAACTCACAATTTTTGAAAATAGAGATAACAGGTGCTGCTTTCCTTCCTGCTGGAAAACAATATTCAAATAAGCACTTGTTAAATAGTTTTGAAGGTATAGGCAACAGCTCCAAAGAACACTTCCGCAAGACTACAACAGGTATATTGTAAAAGTCTAAGCAGGAAATTGCTTTCGATACAGAAGCTGGAGTAATACAAATGTCAAGCAATGGATCAAATTGTTAATCGCCAATATCAAGTAGAACGCAACTAGTGAAATCAAGAAATGATATTGATGAAACGTTCATAGCAATCAATTCAGCTTTGTCTTTTGGTGAGGTGATAAATACTGAACCATACAAGAGAGGTCGAATAACAGATTTGCCCTTATTATTAATACTGTTAAAGATACTCTAGAAGTCACGAGAGTCTAATTTTTGAATAAAAATTCAAGAACTCGTAACCAGGGAATAGCGGGCTTTGGCATTAGACGAAACCTTTTTATAATGGTTTTTAGCAATAGTAAACAGACATCTGTTTTCTGGAAACTGTAATAGGAAATTGCAACAGAACAATGTGAGGAAAATGTAGAAGAGTAAGGCTTGACATAGAATTATCAGAAAGAAATAAAATATTCCATGCCAGCTTGAATCCAAAAAGTTATGTAAGAAGAACATTTATAAGATTTCTACCCAAGTGCAATCACAAAGAAAATCAAGGAGAGAGTCCCAGTCAGCTTTACAGTTGTTTAAAAAAGTATGATGATAAGGGGATTCTTATGATGAAGAAGAATGAGATAATAGCACCTAAGGGTGAATGTGGAGACATTGAGAACTGACTAGGATCGGAAGCAAGACATCGGTCGAGTAGAGAAGGTAAATGATACAGGTTAATTAGAAAACAGGTTGAAAAGTTGACCATTTGAGTTAAAGAATAGGAAAGGCAAAAGTTGTGAGCCTTAACGCCTGTAGAGTCATTGACACTAGAGCCAAGCCATTCAGTGTAATGACCATTAAAGTCACCAACAACACCTATAAAAATGATGGATAAAAAGAGAGGGCTTATTATTGGTTAATTTGATCAGAAATAACAACAGAAAAAACGAAAAAACTTGATTAATTTGATCAGAAATAACAACAAAAAAAACGAAAAAAAAAAGAATGTTGCAAAACGATAGCATATAAAAGAATATTTAGTAAATTCGAACCTTGTTTTAAATGGATGAATTTTTACGAATATAAATATATATATATATATTTATGTAAATTATGTTAGTGTATTTTACAAATAGAGTGCTCAATGTTCTTAAAGAACAGAGCAATAATTAATTAGTAAAAAACACTTATCTAACTTTTATCTTCTAAAGATAAAAGTTATATATATATTTATATATATATATATATATATATATATATATATATATATATATATATATTAGGGTGTCCCAAAAACATATACATTTGAACACCCTAATATATACATGTATATATTAGGGTGTTCAAATATATACATGTATATATTAGGGTGTATATGTATATATATATATATATATATATATGTATATATATATATATATATATATATACATATATATATATATATATATATATACATATATATATATATATATATATGTATATATATATATATATATATATATATATATACATATATATATATATATATATATATATATATATATATATATATATATATACATATATATATTAGGGTGTCCCCAAAACATACCTATTTTATTCTTCAGGATACCTCTTAATTGTGGTTATAACCCTCTCTCAACTCTATAACTCCGAATGACAAACCTTGACGAACAAGGTCGCTGCACTGAGAAACAAGTTGAGCGCGGTACTACCAGGGATGTACCCTTTTTAGAGCTCCTGGATACCAAAAACTATGAAAAAGTAATTTTTTTGTGACTTTTAAATCCGGAGTCCTTTTCCAGATTTAAAAGTCACAAAAAATTTACTTCTCTACCTTTTTAATGTTATTTACCTCCTCTGGAGTTATATATGGAGATTATATGGAGAATTATATGGGTTTATAGAGAATTATATAGAGAGATATATGGAATTATATAGAGAGATATATGGAGATTATATGGAGATTATATGGAGAATAACATTAAAAAACAAATGTAAAAAACGTAAACAAATAAAAAAGGCTAGAGAAAGTTAAACAACTTCGTCTGATCTTTTAATTTACTTGTTAATTTTTAAACTTTTAAAAATGTTTAATAATAATGCATAACTAAAACATCTAAATATAAACATTCTGGTAAAATAAAATATTAGGAATATGTTTAGTAAATATTATATAGTGAATATTATGAATTAAAGTAATTTTTATAATTTTTATTGGTAGTTATTAGGATTGAAGTTAAACAAAAGTTTATTTTGAGTTAAAGTTATATTTGACACAAACTTTTTAATTATAACTGATTAAAGTTATTACTTATAAAAACCTTTCTTTTTTTTACTGAAATTTTTTATAAAATTTATTTTAGTTAAAATTTATTAAAGAAATCCTTACTAAAAATTAAATTAAGCTTTAAAAATCTTTAGCAAAATAAAAAAAAAAGATAAATAACATCAAAGTATCAATGATTATAATCATAAGATTAATAAGAGGTTATCATATGGTTCATAGGAGGTTATCATAAAGTTAATAGGACGTTATCAAGAGATTCACAGGAGATTATCATAAGGATCATAGGAGGTTATCACAAGGTTCATACGAGGTTATCATAAGGTTCATATAAGGTTATCATAAGGTTCATAGAAAGTTAACATAAGTTTCATATGAGATTATCATAAGGTTCAAAAGAGGTTATCATAAAGTCCATAGGAGGTTTTCATAAGGATCTTAAGAGGTTATCATAAGGTTTATAATAGATTATCATATGGTTCATAGGAGGTTATCATATTGTTTATAGGAGGTTATCATAAGTTTCATAGGAGGTTATCATAAGTTTCATAGGAGGTTATCATAAATTATCAAAGGTATCATAAAAGTTCCCTGACATCAAAAACATAAAATTACAATCAAAGGCAGAATGTGAGATTTCTATATCTTCAAAAACTTATTTTGGTCAAGTCACAATAATTATAATGAAAATCATCATCATTATTGTTACTATAATAAAATACCTTAGTTAATAAAACCAAAAAAGAAAGTTCAGAATAGAAGTTCAAGAAAGAAAGAAAAACAAGAAGTTCAAGAAAGCAGTATACAAATGACTGCAAATTTTATGAGTTGGAAAAACATCAAAGCAAGTGAAAATACCAAATGATGTATAAGGAAAAAAATCAATATTTGAAGAAAAATACTAAATAAACAAAAGTTTTAGAATATGAAGGAACTGTCAAAGCTAAAGGAATGGGGAGTATAAACAATTATGATTGATAGCAGTATTAATAGAGGTGAAAAAGAAATGCCAACAAAGAGACAGGATTAGGCTTAGTAACTAGAGAACCAACGAAAATATGACAACATTATTCCATATGAACAATTTGACAACCATATTCCATATGAATAATATGACAACATTATTCCATTTGAACAAGAGAGGAATTAAAGACTTATAGAGAAGAGAATTGAATCAGTAATCAAAGGAAATGGCATCCATGATCAATAGAGTCAAATAAGCAGGTGATAACTTTGCAATATATTGTATATATGATTTCTTTGAAAGATCAGTAGTGAATGATAGTTCAATAATTTGAAAACCTTTCCGGATAAACTATTTGAAGCAAAATTAATGAGGAGATTGGAACCTAATGCACAATATAACTTTTCTATATAATTAGATATTTTATGTTTGTTAACTAAGGATTTTAAGACTTTGCTAATAATGGTAGGAAGACTAATAAATAGAAACATTGCTATGGATAACTTTTGCAAATGTTTTGGAGCATGTTAGGTAGATTTAACAACTAAGTACTATCTGTACTAACTTAACTGGTTGTTTTTTCTTATTATTCTTTTAATGTTGTTCCCTTCGCCAAGGCCAAGAGGACTACTATAATAGAAGAGGATACTATAGTGTAGTTACAATCCTCTCTCAACTCATAACTCCGAAAAACAAATCTTGACAAATAAGGCTGCTACCCTAAGAAACAAATTGAGCATGGTACTATCAGGGAAAAGGGGTGATGAAACTAAAAACTGCTCGCAGTTTATAGAAAAATTTACTGTGATATACTTTAACCATTTATTGAATCACCCAAAATCTTACCTTAAAATAGAAATAAGTGCTTTATGTTTAATGAAAATCTCCATGCAAGAGAGCAAATGATTATACCTTTATTTGAAAATTAAATTTAGCTCGACCTACTTTATAGATGACCCTTAATAAATATTTTTATGAATGACAAAAAATTGCTTAATTAAAATTAAAAAAAAACTAATTGCGGAAATTTTAAATTTAATCTTGCAGAAACCTTGATACATTTAACACAAATAAAATCATAAGAAAGTAAATGTAAAAGTTAAATATTCTATTATTTTAAATTGAAACAAATTAAAGTTTTAGACAAATGGATAACAAGCTTTATGCAACTCTTTTATTTTAGAAAATCTTGACGCAGTTACAATTAAAGAGTAAAAAGTTACGATTAAAAAAAGTTTACATATCCTCCTGGCAAGAAAGTCTGCAAATATTGTAAACAAAAGATTGCCAGACAAGAATATCCCAGAAAAAAAAGAAAATGAAAAAAAGAAAAGAAATTAATTAAGGTAAACAAAATGATGAGCACTTTATATGTTTAAATATGTTAAAAAACAGAAAGAGTAAAAAAAGATCTTCAAAATTTTAATCTCTAGAACTTCATTCAAAATCATTAAAACATATAGTTAAGTATTAACTTAAGTGATGTCGAACTAATCTTGGGAAAAAAGTTTTTGTAAGCATTGCAAAGAAAATTCATAAACAAAAAACTCCTTTTGTATAATTTATAGGAACTATATGTATTATACAAGAAAAACAATCCATAAATACAAAAAAGCTACTCAAAATTGCTACATTTAGACCAAAGTGGTGAATTTTGCAAGGTTCCTCAAGGCTCAATCCTTGGCCCTATACTCTTTTTAATTTACATTAACGATCTTTCAGATATTCTCACATCTAAGGTAGCATTGTTCGCTGATGATTTTACCATTTATTTATATCATGATAAGAAGCCAACACTTTCCGATTGTTTGGAGTTGGTATTTGAGCTTGAAAAGTATTTCACTTCTGCTACAGCATGGGTGAACTCATGTGTACCCATGTAAAATTCACCAGCCAGTCAGTGGCTGGTGAACTTTAATTCAGATAAAATCAACCATTATCGCATTAATTTAGATCCAATTTTTTTTTAACATCATTACATCCAACAAGGCTGCCAACAACCACTTTTAGAATTGGAAGTTACTGGAAGAGAAAATACAAAGTTTATAAAGAAAGATAAAGATAATGATGAGAAAGAAAACAGACAATTTAATAGTTTGCAAATTATATGAATCAGGAAAACAAGAAAAAGGAAGTGAAATCCAAAGAACTGATGTTTGCGGGAAAAAAAAAAGAAAAAAAAAAATTTTTGGAGCACTTAGGAATAGACACAGTAAAAGGATGAGATATTATTGAGTAACAAGTAACACAAGAATGATTTTTAGTAAATGGCACAAGAGATGTTAGCTTTTTAGAACAGCGCCCATTAAAGTATTTAAAGAAAAGAGAAAGAGAAGCAATAATACAACAATGTGACAATGGTTAAAAGTTGTGCAGGCGGTGAGATCTGTTGCAACGACACGCCCCCGACGAGTGGCGTGTCGTTGCAACAGATTGCCAAAACGTCATTGGTGATCGCAGTGCATTCCTAAGGAGGGAGATCACCATTATCCACTACTTAATTCTGATTGATTACCATGGCACCAACGTTTTTTTACCTCTTACACCCACGTATTATAGCGCTTTGTGAGCTTTATATTATGAATTTGTTACATTAACGACATTTATATACTTTTATCTCACACAGGTGATTATCAGTTTTCAGTTTGTTATCTAGAGTTTAGACCATATATAGTAGCACATTTACTAGCCTATTTTTTCTTTTTATATTGCTTGTACTTATATTTTTTTATCATTTTACTTTATATTTTATTATCTACTTCTTTTATTGTTTTTGTATGGTGCGATAATTTTAGCCATGGTTGTCTTTAATGAACCAGCGGATCGATATTGACTTGTTTACTCATAGACCATTGTTTTATCATTTGTTTCGTATGACTAGAGCGTGAGTTATTGTTCACCTAATCCCTGAGTCCTAAAATTTTCTTCCTCCTACAAAATAGTCTTTACATTCATTTATGATTCTCACCCAATGACATCATCTACAATCTACTTCTATTTTCTCCCAGATCTACGTGACTGGACGGCTCCGTTGGTTACTTTTTGAGACCATTGTGTCGCATAAACAAACAATGGTTGAAAGTTGGCTGCAAATGCAGGTCCAACTATGTTAATAATGCGTTTTTGTACCTTGCCTAAACGAGAAAGGGAATCATTGGAAGATCTGCTCCAGATATAACAATAGTATTCCATACAAGGACGGAATTGATTTGAGATTGAATTGCATCTTTTTCCATTTTTGTTTAAAAAAATTTTTGACTTTTTGAAAATTTTGTTTATTTATGAATCAATCATTCAAAATATATTGATTAAATATACTTATAACTATTTTGAATAGAAAGCCGTTATGAGAAGTAACAGCAGTACTAGTCTCACTTTTAAATATGAGAAATATTTTCTTTTTCTTTCTAGTTATATTCATTTCCCCAAACCTCCACAACAGTCAATGAAGTATTCATTATTTAAAAAAAATACAAACAAGTCAGCAAAGAAAGGTTTATTTTTAAAATCATTGTTATTTAGTTTCATATAATGCTCTTCAATATTTGATTTTATAGTGTTAAGTTATAAATTGAGCAATTCAACCATTGGTAGTAAGTTAAAAGATAGGACAAACTACATTATTGACTTTTAAAAAAAGTTATTTTATTTTAGGTTGCCTTCGCATGTAAAAAGTTAGGTTACCTAGCATGGAAAATGCTTAGATCCAATATAATACTACATCTTGTACAATTGAATGTAATGATAAACTCAGCTGTTGCTTAATTTTATGAAGCATGTTCATTGAAAACAAAGAATCAATAAAATGCTTTACAACTGCGCTAGCCTTTGCTAAAAGATCATTTACACATCTTTACTGTTTGAAAATCAAGTTAATTGTTCAAATCTGAAGACTTAAGATAACACATACACCTAAAATATAATTATATATTTTAGTTTTAGGTGATCCAAGATCATTCAGACTTCTTTGCTTGTTAGATGCTTCAAGAAGACCTAACATTCTTATCACAGAGCACTGCTGAAAGCTTTTAACCAGGAAGTTCACACCTACTTCCTAATCAATGGCGCTTAACAGGCCAGAACCTGTATCCATAAGTACCAAAAGATTTCAAGATTCAACAACTGCACTACAGCTGCATTAAAAATATATATACATGTATTTATATATAATTAATTATAAAAATATATATAAGAATATATATATATACATATATACATATATATATACATATATATATATATACATATTTATATATAAATATTTATAAATATAAATATATATATGTATATAAATATATATATATATATATATATGTATATATATATATATATGTATAGATATATATATATACATATATATATATATATATATATATATATATATATATATATATATATATATATATATGTATATATATATATATATATATATGTATATATATATGTATATATATATATATATATGTATATATATATATATATAGTATATATATATATATGTATATATATATATATATATACATATATATATATATACATATATATATATATATATATATATATATATATATATATATATATATATATATATATATATATATATATATATATATATATATATATATATATATATATATATATATATATATATATATGTATATATATATAGAAGAAAGACTCTAGTACTAGCCTGTGTGCTTTTCTTTTTTTTTAATGCTAACTACTGCTAGTTACTTATTATTCAAAAATGATTTATTAAATTGTTATAAAAAAAGAAAGTCAATTCAAATTGCCATTAAACTGTTTTGATAAACATGGTATTAAAAACTTTAATATATATTTTTTATAATGGATTTTTATAACATCCACACCTTACAACCCTAAGTCTCAGATGTTACTGATTTTTATACCACTCAAAGATTTTAATAAGTTATGAACATTTCCAAAATTTTGTTATCTAATTCCAAACGGTTTCAAAAATATGAATATTCAAACTTTGTCTTGGAACAACATAAATCCACCATTTTGAAAAATGGTTTTGGTCTTTATTTTTGTTTTATGGGCAACGGAAAGCTAAAAATGTGTTAACTCACATATTTTGAGGTAAGGAACCCAGTAAAACAGTTAAAATATTTTAAAAAAACTCAACTCTAATTTTCAATTTTATTGCAAGTTTTCTGAGGCGTATTTAATTACAAAAATGAAGCTCAATTTTTTTTTAGATGTCGTCCTGAATAAATTTAGTTCATAATTCCGTTTTATAAGTAACAAATTTAAATATATTTGAATTTTTTTTTTGAGGTAGATTGTTTATACATGTTATGATATTCTTATTTATAATATCGTGTATCTTACATTTATAAACTTAAATTTATAAATTTATTTAATTTATAAACTGTAAATTTATAACCCCAAACTAAATTAAATAATAAATGCTTCATCATATAAAATATGTTGCGACACATATAATAAAAAAAGTGATAAAATAATAAAATTGAGAATATGATAGCAAACAAATTTATTAAATATTAATGTGTTTTACCAGTAATTGTCTCAAATAATAGTTGGCCACTGATCAATAATAAAACAACTGTTTATTACTTATTAAAATTAATTTAGAAAGTCAAAACTTGTTTAGTATAGTAAATAAAATTTTGAAATTTACTCATTAAAATTTATATAATAATTTGACAATGTCTTTTATTTATGTTTTAGAAAAGACCAAAATCCATTTCATTGTGATTTATCTAACTAAGTTATTCAAGATAACTTTTAAAAAAAATTTATTCTATACATATGCATTTTTGTAATTCAACTTATCCCAGGTAAAATTTTATTAAATTGCTAAAATTTAAGATCAGATTTTATAAAATAAACAAGAAAACAAAGTCAGCAACAACTAAAGGAACATTTTGATATGGTCAAAGCTACTCCAGTGTCATTACTTTCAAGTTACTCTTAGGTGCTTAATACAATGTGGGGTGGGAATAAAAGGACGAGAGCTTTAATCCAGATGTAATAAATGCTATTTTCATTTTTATTCAGGTCTTGATTCTTCAATCAGTGCTCTTGAAGCTAACTTCAGTTCAGTTTTTATGATTTCGATAACTTTAATTCTTATTTCAGTTCTTAATATTGCAAGTATTTGATTTCTATCAATTTTTTCAATAATTTTCGAAATTAACTTATTAAGAATCATTGTAGAAGTTTCAAGACAACAATATTAAAACAATTTCTAAATATAATATGTATATATATATATATATATATATATATATATATATACAATCCTCGGAATTAGGAAATTTGAGGTCGGCAATAATTTGCCGACCTCAATCTTTTAGAGGTCGGCACCAGGTGGGCAAAAATTATTTGATACAAAGGTCTGACCATAAAACATAAAAATGAGGTCGGCAATTTTTTGCCGACCTCATTTTTATGTTTATATATATATATATATATATATATATATATATATATATATATATATATATATATATATATATATATATATATATATATATATATATATATAAATATATATATATATTAGGAAGAATGAATAAACAAGATAGATTTTAAAAGTATATAAAAGCATGCAATTCATAAATTGCATGCTTTTATATGTTATACCTACCTAAGAAATAAATAACTAAGTCATTCCTTCCGATTTTCTTAAGCACCTCTACAAAAGAACTGCAATAATCGATCCCTAAAAGCATACGTTGTTCTAAAGTTTGAATTAGTTTAATGGCAGTTGTAATCCTTTCAAGATCAGCATTGCCAATCTGTTTTGAATAATAAAATTTAATTGCTTCAACATCTTTATCCGACAAATTAACTCCAATTTTCAGCAAGATATCTTTGTATTTTTTGTCATCCATGACTTTACTATATTTCAGGATATTTCATATTTAAACACTTTGACAATGTATAATAATGCTAAAAAAATTATTATTTCAGTATAAATATACAACTTATTGAATTTATTATTAAAATAATAAAATTATATATATATATATATATATATATATATATATATATATATATATATATATATATATATATATATATATATATATACATATATATATATATATATATATATATATATATATATATATATATATATATATATATATATATGTATATATATATATATATATATATATATATATATGTATATATATATATATATATATAAATATATATATATATATATATATATATATATATATATATATATATATCTATATTTATATATATATATGTATATATATATATATATTCATATATATAAGTAAGTTTAATTTTGCTGCGAACATATATTAAGCAAGAGTGCTTGATGAATGATATCAGAGCTATATAAATTTTTGACATGATTTTTTGACGAGATTAAATAAAAATAACTACATGATTTTTACTAATAAAAGATGCGTTTAGCAATTATCAGGTCAAAAATACATTGTTTTTTTTGTTAAAAAATGTATTCAATAAACATCGTGGCGTTTAAAAACAATTATAAAACTATAACTCTTTGCGAGCGTGGTTTGGTTTTTTAATCTTTGGGCTCGTGGTTATCAAGCAAGGACTTGTTTTCGTGACGGCACTTAGATATAATTTCTGGTTTTTTATTTAATAATTTTTGCGTACTTTGTATGATATTATGCAAAGTTTTTCATGAAGGCAAAGCAAGCATTTTTTTGTTACAGTAGGCGGGGACTTGTTTACATATTGCAAGCATTTCTGTTGTTGCTGTAGACTTGTTTAATTATTAGCAAGCATTTTTTTTTTGCTGTCGGCGGGGACTTGTTCAATTATTGACCAAGTTAATTTTGGTGTTATTTTTAAGTTTTCTTTTATCTGCCATATATACTTTGAAAAGGTGGTTGAATTTTTCATCTTTTTATTTGTGAATGAGTGTTTGTGGGTAGCCCATCTTTTCTTCCATTCACCTTCTGCTAGGCCAATATTTACTTTTTCTTTCTGTTAGGGAAGGGATACTATACATTTATAAATAACATCAGGGCTCTACATTTTCCTATTATAGGGCAGTTTTCTTTCTTTACGCAATTGCAGGGTGGGTATGCTTTTGGTCTTTCTGAACTAATTTTCTTGTTGTAGCTTTTTATTATATTTTCGATAATTTTGGTGCAGCTGTAACTCAATTTGATGGTTTTTCGATTGAATAGTTTACTTAGGGGGTGGGATGTTGGAAAGTGTTTGTCGATTAAGTTTAGGAAGATATGTACATCATAGGTAAAAACGCTTTTACTACACGGGGGTGATACTTTAAATTAAAATTAGTGAAGCCATTTTTTCTTAATTCATCTTCCTATTCTGGTATAGATAAATTAAATGTTTTTTCATTTGAGGAATTTTGTGATAATCTGTTGTTGATAGAGATTTGATAGAAAATTTGCTTTATTGTTTGCGGAAGGTGGTTGGAATCAGAGTGGATGTAACGTAGATATTCATTTGGATTTTTGAAAGGTTGGTAGGAGCTTTTCTGTAAGTTAAAGAATACATCTAAGAAGTTGACTGTGGGTAGGTTTGTTTGGATCTCTATTTTAAAATCGATCATTTTTATTACTCTAATTATGTTTTTTCGTATTCTATCAACTTGTGATCCAGATTTTTTACGAAGTACCATTGGACCATCGACACAATATAGTCCAAAGTCTTCTTTATTTATTATTTTAGATAGTGAGTCTTATATATATAGGCCCGCCAGTTCGCAAACTTCTGCACCATCAAAACAACCCATTGTGACATCAAAGCAGTCGTGTGCTAAGTTTTTCTTCCATGTTTCGTTTTTAAAAAATAGCAAAAATTTTCTGCAATGTTTAATGACTCTGATGTTCTCTTTGCTAATACATGTGTATTTTTTGCAAACAGTATTGCATTACTTAGTATTTCTGATGTAATAGTGGTGTAAAAATCGACAATGTAAAATTCAATAAAAACGCAATGTTTTTTTTTCTGGTATATTTTCAAACCATTCGATTGAATCAGTGGCATTTTTCCATTGGTTTAAACTTAATACAGTTTTTATTTTTTTATTTATAGTATCAAGGTATTTTTTGCTTATATGACAAAGTTCACTTTTAGCAGGGTTTTTATTACCTGATGATTGCTAAACGCATAAAACTTTTAGTAGTAAAAGTCATGTTGTCATTTTTGTTTAATCTCATCAAAAGATTATATATATATATATATATATATATATATATATATATATATATATATATATATATATATATATATATATACATATATATATATATATATATATATATATATATATATTTATATATATATATATATATATATGTATATATATATATATATATATATATATATATATATATATATATATATTTATATTTATAAATATATATAAATATAAATATATATATATATATATATATATTTATATATAATTATATATATATATATAAATATATATGTTTATATATATATATATATAAATATATATGTTTATATATGTATATATATTTATATATATATATATATATATATATAAATATATATGTTTATATATATATATATATATAAATATATATGTTTATATATATATATATATATATATATATAAATATATAATATATATATATATATATATATATATATATATTCATATATATATATATATATATATATATATATATATATATATATATATATATATATAATATATATATATATATATATATAATATATATATATATATATATATTTATATATAATTATATATATTTATATATAATTATATATATATATATAAATATATATGTTTATATATATATATATATAAATATATATGTTTATATATGTATATATATATATATATATATATATATATATATATATATATAAATATATATATATATATATATATATATATATATATATATACATATATAAACATATATATTTATATATATATATATATAAACATATATATTTATATATATATATATAATTATATATAAATATATATAATTATATATAAATATATATATATATATATATATATATATATATATATATATATATATATATATATATATATATATATATATATTCATATATATATATATATATATATATATATATATATATATATATATATATATATATATATATATATATATATATATATATATATATATATATAAATATATATAAATATATATAAATATATATGTTTGTATATATATATAATATATATATGTTTATATAGATATATACATATATATAAATATATATGTTTATATATATATATATATATATATATATATATATATATATATATATATATATATATATATATATATATAGATATATATATATATATATATATATATATATATATATATATATATATATATATATATATATATATACATATATATAAATATATATGTTTATATATATATATATATATATATATATATATATATATATATATATATATATATATAATATATATATATATATATATATATATATATATATATATATATATATATATATATATATATATATGTATATATAACTGTATATCAGGCTGGTCATATAATGGCACACCATTATATGACCACGCAAGTTTAATTTTATTTGATGATTTGACTATGGCTATTAACATTTCAAAAACGCACTGAATAAAATTGATTTTATATATTTATTTATTAGAAATATGTTGGAAAGTCATTAATAGAATCAAGACTTTTTTCTTTACTAATGTCTTTATATGAGGGAAAGGCTTTCAAATAAAGTAACAAATGACTGATAACAATTTTTGTTTAAAGTTTCAATGAAAGTTGCACATAATTGTTTGTTTTATTTATATCATATAAATTATAAAAAAAAAGATGGCAGAAGCATTTTTGTGAAGATAAAAAACAAACAAAACAAAATAAAACAAAATAAAACAAAACAAAATAGAACAAAATAAAAACTTTCATATAGGAGCAGCCAACAAACCAGTGCTTGTCGAAAGTCTAAAACAATTTCAAAGAGGTGCAACAGCAGGTATACAGACGGTACCACCAAAAGCACAACAAGAAAAAGTGGTAATTATAATTAAGTGATGAGTTAGAGAGAAACTCAATATTAAAGTGCTAATAACATTTAATCACAACTAAAATGTGTTAATCACAACTAAGTGATGAGTCAGAGAGAAACTCAATATTAGCCAAGACAAAGAAACTCAGGGATAAAATAAACTCACAGTACACAAGTATTTATATTTCACCATATATGACACAAGCAGAGCAATATGAAAATTTAGAACTTAGAAAATCAAGAGACACAAAACTTGCAGCAAGTAAACCAGACGATCTCCTATGCAAGCTTTTGCGTTAAAAGGCATGCAGTCGTACGCCTTATATGACCACGCATATAAGACTTTGTTTTGACAACTTGGCTTCAGCTTTTCGCAAGTTTTGACAATTAGCGCTTTTAAAAAAGACGCTAAAAAAACAAAGCAAACTCAAATTAAAATTAATAATCCATAAACATAAAAAAGAACAAAATCTAGAAAAAAATAATTAAACTAAATTAACAAAAAATTAACTAAAAAAATAAAAATCCTAAAGAATAACAAAATATATAGTAGAAAAACCAGAAAAATGAAAACATTACTTAATGTAAACTTAATTGTAAGCGAAAGTTAAAAAAATTAATCACAACTCTATTAATCTTTATCATTCCCTCCCATGAATAAATAGGCTAATACAAGGGTGGATCCATAGTGAGGAAAAGGGTCATGAAAGCCGCTGCCCCCTCCCCTCCCCCTCAGATTTTCTACTTATTTTTTTGAAACCGATGTTTAAAAACGCAAAAGTGCCATGAAATTTAATAAAATTTTCTGGTGCAAACTTCAAATTTTATTTAAAAGTTAATAGAATACCGGGCGCAACAAATTGACGAGCGTGTGCGCTTTTGTTAAAAAATAGACAGAAAAACAAACATCTCACGTTTCTTTAATTTTCTTTATTCAAACTTTGCCGTTTGATTAAGATTTTTCAAAACGAACACATTACTTCAGCAATTTTTTTTCAAAATAATTTTTCGATCGATAGTTTTTTATTTATTATAAAAAACATTTAAAATGAAAAACAATTATTTTCAGAGACTTTTAAGAAAAAAGCCAAAAATAATTACTTTTTTCAATTGCGTCACTTATATGTGAAACAACTAAGTACGCTATAGAAGAAAAATTATGTTTTAGCATGGTTTTTTCAAGCACTCACAAAAGCATGCACAATTTTACTCAAAATTGCTTTTGCCAAAACTTCAAAAAAAAACTGTGCTCAAACATTTCGAATGCTTTCTTTTATTGAAGAAAGCGTTCATAATATTTAAGCATGGTTTCTTGTATGTAATTGGCAATTACATTAAAAGTTTAAAGCAAATGAATCTATTCTAAATAAAATTTTGCAAGCTTGTTTTTAAAATTTTTTTAAAGTATAGTAATGTTTGTTTGCATATTAATTTTTTAATGTTCATTGTCATTAACTTGCGCGCACTTTGCATATGTGTAAAAAAAAGATTTTGGAAAATAAAAATTGAATAAACTTACCAAGCATTTTTGTATATTATTATTTTTGGTATATTATAAATTATTAGCGAGAATAAAAATGATTTGAAAATAAAACTTCAATTTGAGGGGGTTGCAAATTTTATATTGCAGTAATTTTTAAACGCTAATAGATAATACTATGAAACTTAAAATTTATCGATGAATAAGTCTAGTTAAGAATAGTACAAAAAATACTCCATCAAATTGTTGCTCTCACGTTTGGGGCAGGAGGGCGGGCAAAAATTTTTGGGCTTTTTTGTTCCCAGCCTCCAATCATCGCAATTTTTTGCAAACCCTCATTATTTGACATAAGTATAAACATATAAATGTTTGGAGTTTGCTCAAAAAATTCTTTCTACGGCTCTGGTTTTTGACAAATGCGCTGAAAAAAATCCTTTTTAATTACATTGAAAATAAATATCTTGGACATGTTTATCTTTACTAAAGTTTTTATATTGGCAAAACGCTTTTACGTAAAGTAGCTAGCGATTTTAGTTAAAGTATCATAGAAAGTTGTATAATTTTTATATTCTTTAATTATACAAGATTTTTTATGAGTAAAAATAAAAAAAGTAAAAATTAAAAAAAAAAAATTTAATTTTATAAGCAACGGCTTATAAAATTTAATAAGCAATGACTTATAAACACCGAAGGCCCCTTTCATAAACTTTACCCCTTCAGGGGGAAACCCCCTCTAAATTTACCTAAATTTTATAAAAAATATTTTTATTTATTTATGCATTTTAATGTATGCAGAATTCAAAATTATTTGTTTATTTACTGATTTTAATCATTAAATCCTTCAAGTTTAGCATTTTGTTAAGGTACCTTAAAATTAATACCATAGCAACGCCCATAGCAACGGTGTAGCACCTCATCAAAAATCCTAATAACTTATGTGTATTTTTAAATAGCTGCAGTAAAATGCTTGGTTTGGCTACTTATCCAGCGAGCAAATAAAGTCTGGTTTATCAAGTCAGATTACAGTTTTCTGTTATTCTGAAGCTTTTAAAGTTACCATAACTTTCTTAATTTTTTTAAAAAATGGGCAAAGTGTGTAGAATAAAATCAAGAACAATAAATAAAAAAGGAGGAGAGGTTTCTTAGGGAAGAAATTTAACAGTCTTGACAAACAAAATATTAAAAATTGAGTTAAGTGATAATCCTTCTGTAACAATTTTGATTGATTCAAGTAATACAACTGTCAATAATAACTCTGTAAATAACGAATCTGGATTAAATTTATTTTCTACATCTGTATCTGCGAAGAAGGTAAAGCCAATTGAATGTTCCAGAGCTTTTACAAGAATGAAATTATCTGGATATAGGATTATAGATTGCTCTATATTATCTGATATATTTAGTGCTTTAGCATGCCCTCAATGTTGCGAGTGTTAATCATTGTCATTGTCCGAAAAAATGCAAGACAAAAAAGGAATTGCCTCAAAGTTACTTATCAAATGCTTTAACTGCAAATATGTAAATAAGATTTTTTACTTCAAAACAATGTAACAGAGGATATGATATTAATTGTAGAACAGTATACGCAATGCGTGCATTTGGACAGAGACATTCTGGTATAAAAATATTCACCACTTTAATGAATATGCCACAACCAATGACTCAAAATAATTATGATAAGTTAGCTGTGAAAATAGGTGCTGTCACACAAAAAGTTGCTGAAGAAACCATATTTGATGCAGTAGCAGAATTGCGTAAACATGTTGCTAATGATGAAGTTTTTGATATTGGTGTGTCGTGTGGTGGTACTTGACAGAAAAGAGGCTTTTCATCATTAAACGGTGTCTTTTCTGCATTATCAATGGACACTGGAAAGGTTTTGGATGTCAAACCAATGTGCATGTTCTGCAAAGGTTGCTTTTAAAGAAAGATTTTTTAAAAACAAACCCTGCAGCCTATGCCCAATTGAGAAACTCTCACATTTGTAAAAACAATTACAAAGGATCTGCATGCGGTATGGAGACCACTGGTGCAAAACGTGTGTTTTTAAGATCTATTGACAAGTACAAACTGCGATATGTGAATTTTTTAGGACGGTAAAAGTTTCATTAATGTCATAGATACATACCCTGGCATTCAAGTTAATAAGTTAGAATGTGTGGGACACTACCAAAAACCTGTTGGTACACGACTACGAAATTTAAAGAAAAGAGAAAAAGGACTCGGTGGGAGTGGTTGTCTTACAGATGCATTAATCAATCGTCTGCAAAATTTCTTTGGCGTTGCAATTAGGCAAAATGCTGGAAACTTAGCAGGTATGAAGGCAAGCGTATTGGCTACATTATTTCATGTTGCATCTTCCAAAACAAATAACTTGCACTTTCCTCACTGTCCTACCCGCATCAATAGTTGGTGCAAGTTCAAATTTGATAAAGCAAATAAAACCAACACTTACAAACCGGGTCCAGGTCTTCCAATGAACATAATTTTGAAAACTAGATCTATTTTTGAGGATCTTAGCAAAGATTCAGAACTAAAAAAATGTTTACATGGGAAAACTCAAAATGCAAATGAATCGTTCAAAAGTATGATTTGGAACCAATTACCGAAGACCAGATATGTGTCACTCGATAATTTGAAATTTGGTGTAAACGATGCGGTAGCAAATTTTAATATTGGTATGAAAGCTTCAGTGTTAGTTTTTGAACAATTAACAGTTACAGAACAGTTACCAGGTGCTTTCATGGTTAAAGGTTCAAATAAAATAAACAATAAAAGAATAAAACAATCTAATTTTAGAATGAATGAAAAGAATAAGTTGAGGCGACAGTTAAATAGAGCAAAAAAAATTTTTAAAAATGACAATAATTTGCAAAAAGAGGGTATAACTTATGAACCAGGAGAATTTTAAATACTGTTTTTTAGATTTATTGAGGTTAATGATTGCTTTTTTATACATTTTTTGGTGTTATTTAATAAAAAAAATTATTAATTTGTTTTTTTTCTTAGTATGAAGTATATAAGACGCCGGCCAACATTGCTCGCCAACCATTTAAGAGCCGTTTCTAAAATTTTCAGTGGTTGTTTATTAACTGGTATAGAGTGTTTTAAGTTGAATAGTTTTTTTTTTCTTTACACCTGCTTTTTATGCTGTTTTAGTACCATATTATTGAATATTGGACTTTGACTTCAAAATACCTAATTTTATATTTGTAAAAAAAAATTCTGTTCAACTTAAAATACACTTCTACTCTATATAAACACCATATAAAAATTTCAACTTGGGTTATTTTGCTCCCTGCCCACAATATTGGCCGGCGTGAAACCTGTTTTTGCTGTTTTTTGGTAATTTTTTATGGTTTCCATAGCAACATGTTACAATTTTATTTTTTTTTTGTACTTTTTTCTTATTTTTATTATATATGCTATTGATCTGAGGAATTTTTTTTTTCTAAAAATTGATTTTAAAATTAGAGGGGGTTTCTGTCTTAAGAATCGTTAAAGATTTTGTTCAGAATAAAAAAAATGACAAACTTTTTTGAAAGCCATTTGAATTAAATAACTTTGATATTTACTTACGTTTTTATATTATTGAAACGCATTTAAATGAAGTAACAAATCACTGCCAGTTATTTTTTTGATAAAAATATTTATGAATGATATATATATATATATATATATATATATATATATATATATATATATATATATATATATATATATATATATATATATATATATATATATATATTCAATTTATATAGGTATTTATTTTTTATTATGTTTTATAGTATTTATAATATAAATATATTATAAGTATAATATAATATAAAATAAATAAAAATTAAATAAGTTTTTTAAATAAACGATTTAATTATTTTTTCTTTTGTGCAAAGAATTGTTAAGAACCCTTTTTTAAACTTTTAAATGTGCGCCTTTATCAAACAATCGTCAGCTGTAAGTTCTTTCTTAATTAAAAAAAGGTTTTGCATAATGTTATATTATAAAAATATTAGTAAAGCTAAATGATTTAAAATTATTTATTCCAAACGTAATTTAGATAATCTTATCATTATAGTTTTTTTATTTTAGTTAAGTTTTAATTTAATTTTTTCTATATTAGTTTTAGTTAAGTTATTTTTATTTGTTTCATCATTAGTTTTTTCACGAAGATTTATTTGCTTCTTAAACGATAAATTTCTTTATAGTTAAGTTAAGATAATTTTTTTACCGCATAACAGCCGTTACGCGTTGAAAAAATTATCTTAACTATAAAGAAATAACATATTATGGCGTGAAATCCCACGCCTTACTGGCCAAACCTGAAAAATTAAAATTTTTAAAGGAAAACATTGTTTATTGTAAACTTAATTGTAAGCGAAAACCAAAAAAATTTAAAACAGCTTTATCAATCTTTATCCTTCTCATGAATAGATAAGCTAGTATAAAGGTGTATCCGTAGTGAGGGCAAGAGCCAGGAGAGTGTCTGTCCCCTCTCTCGCCCCAACCCCCACCCCCACCTTCTCAGATTTTTTAGAAATTAGAAATCGATATATTTAACACAGCTTAAACTTGTTCATGTGATTGTAGCTCATATATTCTGTTACTTATAGTAACATATATGAGCTACATTCGCATGAATATATGACCTACATTCACATGAAGTATGTACAATCACATCTACTGGGTTGTACAAACAAGGGGCACTTAGTATTGGCATGTAAACTTGAAATAAATATTAAACAGAGTAGGAGAACACCAAAATAAAATTTTGACTACGCCAGAAGAAACTACACAAAAATATACGAAAAACTTAACTCAATCAACTGGAACAAGTATTTTCATAAATCAACAACACAATAAATGTACGATACTTTAATATTAAACATAAGCTATATGAGTTATTTATATATAAATTGATTTATAATAAATTGATGTTAATGTAAAACACAAACACAAGAAAATTCTATGGTTTAATGATAACCACAGAGCATTAGTAAGAATGAAAAAGATCAAAGATACAAAAAATTTAGCAACCAAATAGAAAGATGCAGAAAAGGTCAATGCATACAAAACAATAGCAAAATTAGTATCAAAAGAACCCACATTAGCCAGTAAAGACTATGAAGGAAACCTGATAATAAAATAAAAATCAAATCCGAAACTTCTCTACAAATATGTAAACAGTCAGAGGAATACAAAGCAATCAGTAAAAGCTGTTTTGAACACTTATGGTACTGTAACAAATAATCAAAATAAGATAGCAGATATTCTAAACAATCATTTTCACAGCGCCTTTGTAAACAAAAGCAACACAATGTCGGTAATTATTTTTAACACACTACTTGACACCAAAGAACATTACTAATAACTGTGTTCAGTTGTTAGAACAAGAAAATAAGATGTTCTTAGCGCTAAGAATCTTAAAGTCAAAAACTGTCACATGCATGGCATTTGTTTTGCCAATGTTTACTTAACGTTTTGCAATGATGACCCATTTAAACGCTGACAGTGCAAGCACATTTAAATACGTAATGGTCCGTTTTGGCAGTTTTGAGCACAAATCTTTACTCAAAATCTTGACTTAAATTACGTTTACAGTGCGTCCAAATTATGTCGCAACGTAGTTTTTTGTTTTGCATTAGTTTATATTCAATAATTTAATTTTTAAAGATAGATCTAATCGCTTTTTATTTAGAAGATTTTTTTATATACCTTCAAACTTATATTTATTTTTAACGTACGGCATCACAACATTAACAAATAAATACACAAATGTAAACAAGTACTAATCGGCTTCAGTAGCGTTTTCTTGTGCGTCTGTTGGGGCGTGTTTCTTCGGCTTTATGCTTTGTGTTTACATGTTTCACGTTTTGTACTACATTGTTTTTTTATTTTGTGTGCAGCGTTTAAATAATCACTTGAAACATTTTTGTTATGATTAAAAAATGAAGTGTGGGAAAGGTCGCTTGTGAAACTTAAATTATTTCTTCAAAGAAACGTCATAAACTTAGAAGCCAAATTTCTGAGACACAGTAATAACTTTGCTCTGCCTATGTGTGCTATTGTAATAAATTAATTTACTGTTTGAACAACATTTACTTCCACCAAACAATTTTCAAAGACTTATAACTAAAAAATTAAAACTCAACAAACAATATCTTTACCCTAAGTTACATAGATTTTGTGCGTACTTTTTAAGCATGCACTCTATCTACGCTAGAGAATATGCTGAGCCTGCGAATTTGGGGGCCCTTTTTCAAACTAAAAAGTTCTTTTCTAAATATAAGAATTTTTTCAGTAATACACCTAGAAATTAAAGTTTTTTAAGATTTTAACGCCCTAATGACATGAGTGGCTTTAACCTTCAAGCCACAGTTTTGTTTGTATGTTACTTTCAACTTTAATTAAATTTGTTGCTTTATTCTTTTTAACTAAAATTTAGTTACTCCTTTTAAAAACAAAAATTTTCAATCTGTCGCACTAATTGATTTATGAAACATTTTATCATTTTAAAAACCAAAATTTCCGCAAAGAGTTTTTGAATCTGATGCTGTCAAGATTATTTTAATGTGGTAGTACCCTTAAAGAGGAAAAAAATTTAAAACTTGATATTTTATAGGAACATTTATGTTTTTCTGAAGTGTTAAATTAAATTATTTCGAAAAATAACAAAATAAATTTTTTAACCCCCTGCTCAGTAATTATGCCAATAAATTAACATAATTTAGACAAAAAAATGAATCTTATTTTAACAAGAAAATCTTGGGAACCAAGATTTTCTTGTTAAAATAAGATCCATTTTTTTGTCCAAACCAAACTTTATAAGTAGTTTTATATTTGTTCAGAAAATGTTCTGAATTAGAAATTATACAATAAACAACATTTAATAACTTTAAAATCATTAAGTTTTATCAATAAAAAGAAAAAAGTATAAGTACAGCTTGCTAAAATTTAAATTTTAACACTTTAATATAAAAAAGTTGATTTTCTTTGGTTCAACACATCACAAATATACTCAAGAATAATTGCTGAAAGTAGGACAAAAAACGGATTCTGGGCTAAAATCAAAAAAATCATCGTTTGGCTTAGAAAGTATGATACATCTCTACCATATTTCAATATGTATATTATGAGATCTCTTCAACCAGAATGACATGGTAATAATTATAATTATATAAATATAATTATAAGGTGTAATCTAAGCGTAAATGTTATCTAGCTACGCATAGCTCATTACTTATAGCCTAATCTATAGCTCATTGATGACTTAAGCGTCAATGTCATAGTAAATTACTCCTATTAAATCAAACTTATCAATTCTTTATTATCAACCCATGAGTTAAACGAATCAGGATACCCATACCACTTTACTAATGACTTTTACGAATAACTTTTTCAATCCTAAATATGTTTTGATCAGTTTTATACTATATATTTTATATCAGTTATTTTATACGTTGGTGGATCTGTGAACTGAACTTGTGACACTGTAAAAACTTCTTCAGTTCACCTCGGTGTGTATCCTTTTTCAAACGTTCCTTTCTTTTTAGTTATCCTAACTCTATCACCAATTGAAAACTTTAGTATTACAAACTCTGATCGTGCATTTCCATTTAGATTTAACCAAACAATATTTTCATTTTATCGCTAGCTTCAACTGGTGTCATTTTAATTGAAGAATGCTTTGTGTTGTTGTATTTATTTACCATTTCATCTAAGACGTCAATATATTTTCTAGTAGAATTAGCTGAAAAGTATTTAAACAATTTATCTTTCGTTGTTCTATTCCATTGTTCAACTACACAACTTTTTTCTTCATTTTCAGTTGAGTATAACTCAACACCTAGATCTTTAACATGCTTATTATAAAATTCTAAGCCTTTATCTACCCATATTTTTTGACACTTTTTTTGTGGAAGATTTTATTTAAAGCATTAGCAACATCAACTCCAGTTTTACTCTTCAATGGAACAATCCACCCATACTTAGAAAAAACATCTATTACCATTAATAAGTATTTTATACCGTCATTGAATTTAGAAAAAGATTTCATGTCAACTAAATCAGCAGCCCATATTTCATCGACTCCATTTACAATCACTTTTCTTTTTCTGAAATTTTGAAAGTTTGTTTGCAAGTTCGTGAGTCCATTTCAAGTTTTTTTCTTTGATCGTTTGTAGTTTTTTTGAGTAGTTTTAGCACCTAATTCATATGGGTTCAAAGAACCTAACCCAAATTTTTCTTTAGAAGCTATAATAGGTTTTATAATACCTCGTTCAATTCTTTCATGTATTGTTGGATTTTTTATAGAATTCATTTCTTCGATCATAATTTTATCAGCTCAATTTTTTTTTGATGTGTCATTGAAGTATTTATAATCTAGATCGTGATGGTAAGCTGCATTATCAACTCTATCTATAAGTTTACTCCATTCTTTATATGCGTCAGTAGAAGTTAATCGTTCATCTAAATTAGTGCCAGGACCTGCAAAGTTCATCCAGGTAAATGCATTTCATCTGGAAACTTCGACCATGGTAGTTTTATTTTACTTGTTGCGAATTAATCGAACTCACTAAATCTCCTCCTGTTTTTGATGATACAAATTGAGTTTTTGTTTTTTTGCAAATAGCGCAAGTTGCACGTTGCATAGTTCTATTGTTTTTACTGACAACATTTTGCAAGTTTAGTGTATTTGTTTTGTTTCTACATTTAACGCAGTACATTTTTTATATATTTAAGATTTTTTTTCTTATATGTATATAAAATGCCTTATGATATTTAAGATTATTCAAGGAAAGCGAATAAAAAAAAGAGAAATAATAGTAAGTTGTTTCCTAAGAGTATAAGAGGAATTATTGTTGGAAAGTCGGGTTGTGGAAAAACTACTTTATTATTGAATTTACTTTTGAGACCTGGTTGCTTAGACTATAATAATTTACAAGTTTTTGGAAAATATCTTTTTCAACCAGAATACAAAATATTAAACCAATCTTTTGAAAAAACATTGCCGAAAGAAATTGTTGATGAAATATTTGATCTACAAGACGAAATAGAAAAATTAAACGTAAGCCCTGCACTTATAATTGAAGAAGTTTCAAAAACTTTGAAAGATAAAGCAGATATTGAGTGTAAGTTTTTTGAAACAGCTGATGATGTACCAGATCCTGAAGATCTTGATAGTAGCAACAAAAATTTGATGATATTTGATGATCTGCAGTTCACAAATGAAAATAAGTGTGAAAAATATTATACAAGAGGAAGACATAGTAATGTAGATGGTTTCTATCTTGCAAAAATTTATTTTATGTTGTCAAGGCAAACTATACGAGAAAATACAAATTTTATTTGCTCATTTCCTCAAGATTCAAAGAATTTAAACTACATTTATAATGATCATGTTTCAAGTGATATGCCAATAGATGAGTTTAAAGATTTTTGTAATAAAGCTTGGTCAGAGCCTCATGGATTTGTTATTATAGATCTATCTTATAAAAAGGGTTATGGAAAATATAGAAGTGGATTAAATTGTTTTATATACGAAATTGATATAAAAAATTTTTTTAAATATCTTCTATATAAAAACAAAAATGACATGTTTATTAGTGAGCGGAAAAAGCAGAATAATAAGAACTAATTTTTCTGCTACAATCGAATTTGATAATAAAAAAGAATATGAAATGGCTCTAGTTAGTATAGAGACATTTTACAGTTTTCCTAATATTAATTCTTCAAACAACAATTTTAGATATAGCGCAGATAATGGATCAACTTGGAAGGATATAAATATTTCCAGTTGAATGTTATGAAATTGATGATATAAATAATTATATCCAATCGATTATGAAAGGAAACGGTGATGCAAGTTCAACAGTTTCAAATATTAAAATTGGAGCAAATAATAATACATTAAAAGCATCTTTAACTATTTCAACTGGTTATAAAGTTGATTTTACAACTTCAAATTCAGTTAGAACTGTTTTTGGTTTTAACAGTGCAATATATTCAGCAGGCTACTATATAGCAACTAATATAATAAACGTATTAAGTGTTAATAGTATGCTAGTAACAAGTAATATAATAGAATCATCGAATGTAAATGGAGTAACTAGTAACGTTAAATATTCATTTTTTCCAGATGTAATGCATGGATATAAAATTGTTAAAGAGCCGAATTACGTTACTTATACAGTAACACTAAAAAAATATCAAAAATGGAAAATAAATTGCTTGATCAAGATGGAAATCTTTTGTATTTACAAGGAGAAAAATTAACTATTAGATTTCATATAGGAGAAGTAAAATAATTTTCGTAATTTTTTTAAAAATTGTTTTACTTACATATAAAAATGAGTAAATATACTAATAATAAAATAAATATTTCAGAGGGACAATTTAAAAAAATTAAAAAAACAATATTATTAAAATGGAGTTTAATTGCAAAAAGCTGTGTAATAATATTTGTTCAGATATACAAAATGATACAAGAGATAAAAATTTCAATAAAATATATCCAAATCTTCCAAGTGCACCTGATGAAGAAAATAAGATTATTAGTGCACATAAATATCGCCTAAACGCAATTAGTGAGATTCAAAAAGGAACAGAGAGTGAAAGAGAAAAGAGCTGTAAAAATAATTTCAGCCATTGATAATTCATTACTAGCAAGTACTATGGCACTTGGAACTATTGGAATTGGCTTTTTAGCAACAATAATTGCAGCACCAGTAGCTATCGCATGTAAAGGTGCGGCATTAGTAGCAGGTGTTTTATCATTAATAGGAGGGCAAGTTAATAAAAAATTAAATTTAAAAGCAGAAAAGCATGAAAAGATTAAAGTACTTGCTGATTCAAAACTAAATACAATAAGTGACTATATTTCTAAAGCTTTAGTAGATGGAAGTATAGATGACAATGAATTTAAACTAATACTTAGTGAACTTAAAAAATTTAAAGCTATGCTTGAGCAAATTAGAACAAATTCAAAAGAATTAAATAATGAATAAACTAAAGAATCATTAATTAAACAAAGAAGAGATGAAGCAATTAAAATACTCCAAAGCAAATTTAGTAAAAATGTAAACGACAAAACATAAATCCTAAAGCGATTTACGTTGTGTTTTTTTTTATATTTTTATTTATAAAAAAAGCAAAATGACATTTCTAAAAATTGAAGATCCTGAAAAAAGAGACAAAATTTTTAAAGAATTCTTAGACACTGAAAAAAGAATACGTCAGAATAATTTAAATGAAAAGATGGGTGAAACTAATTTACAGTCAGACTTAGAAAAATTGTACAAGCCATTAATTGATAGTCAAGATGGGATAAATGCAAACATATATAATTTGCAAGATCAAGCTGATAAATTAGCACTCACTTTTTCAAATTCTTATCCTGAAGCAAAAAGAGAGATAATGATAACTGAAACTAAAGAACTTTTACCATCTCATGAAGAATATAAAGGTATGAGACTAGGAAAAATTGCAACAGACTATCTAAGAATGTATGCTAATAGTAAAAAATCTACAGATACTACATTTGGAATACATTCTAAAGATGATATATTTTATATCGGAAAAAAACCAAAACATATTAATGATAATAATATAACTACTGATGATGAAATATATTATGGTACTCCTGGTCTTTGGGAATTGATAGTAAAGTTTAATCTAATAAAGGAGTATATAGTGAAGGTAATCTTAAAAAATATCGAAATATATTAATACAAACAGATGCAATTACTTCTGAAAACCCATACAAACCAAAGTCGTCTCGTAGTGGAAAATCCAGAGAAACAATAGCACCCATTTGGAAATACATAAAAGAAAATAGGAACCGTCAATCAAAAGGAAATGGAATTGGAGGAAGAACAAGAATAAGAACAAGAATACAAACTATTTCTTCCTAGCGACCTTGATGCATTAGTTGAAAAGCTTGACTTATGTATAGCTGCATGGAGAGAAGGTAACACTGGAGCAAGAAATGAAGCTGTTGCAATTTGTATTGAATTATTAAGACAAGGTATAATAGATAGTTCACAGTATAAAGCAATACAAAATAATTTATAATATATATCAGTGTAGAATTCTTTAAACACTTTTTAAAAAAAATATATATATAGTACATAAAAAATGCTAATTGTTAATAATAAGAGATATATATAGAAACATGTTGTTGGAGGAAGTGGTATATTTGAAAGCATAAGAGATTTATTTAAACGAATAAAAGCGTCAAATGTAACAAGAGTGTCATCAGCTATGTTGAAGAAGATGGCTGCTACTGATTTAGGAAAAACTGCAATAACTGCTGCTAAATCAGCAGGAAAAGATCTTTCAAAATCAGCAATAGAAGCTGCTAGAAATGCTACAGTTGAAAAAGGAAAACAATTAATTGATAAAGCATCTTCAAAAATAGTTTCACAACCTATTCTATTCTATTCAACCCATTCAACCTATTCTATTCAACCTATTCTGATTCTATTGCAGATTGGATTGTGTCATACGTACCTGATACAATTAAGAATAAAGTCAATAAAAAAGTCAACTCATTTAAAAATTTTTACAATAAATTGGAAGTTAGAAACAAAGTTGAACTTGAAAATAAAGTTGTTTCAATAAAAAAATAAAAAAATAAAGACATAAATGCAATAAAATTTAAATTAACTCAATCATCTATTAAAAATGTGACGAGACACTTTACAGCTAAAGGGATAGAAGGTTATGATGCTTTGACCTTCATAAATGCTGCTAAAAGTAGTGTTGTATTAGAAGCAACAGATTTATACGAGTTTTATGAAACATCAAAGCAGAAAATTTAGAATTATTATCATTATACCAACAAACAGGATCAGGTTGAAGATTTGTTTCTGTTGAAAAAATAGATATCAATATTATTGATTATAATCCTATTAAAGTTAAATCATATATTCCACTTGATAAAATTTTAGCAACTAAAAAAGCAATAATTAATATAAAGAATAAAGATAATCAATGTTTTAAGTGGTGTATCGCAAGAGCATTAAATCCAACAGATAGTCATCCTGAAAGAGTAAATAAAGAGCTTAAAAATCAAGCTGAAAAAATAAACTGGAATAAAATAGAATTTCCAATATCCTTAAATCAAATTACACAATTTGAGAAGAACAATACAGATATCAGTGTCAATGTATATGGTTATGAAAATTCATAAGTTCATATTTTGAATGTATCAAAGAATAATGATCGAAAACATTTAATAGATTTACTATTAATTTCAAATGGGCAAACTAATTCTTATGGATCCGAAGGATCTAACCATTACTGTTTAATAAAAAATTTAAGCAGATTACTTTCATCACAAACATCTAATAATCATTGTAAAAATTACTTTTGTAGAAATTGTTTATTAGGGTTTAATTCTGAAGAATCATTATCTAGTCATAAATCGTATTGTGAAACACATGATTCAGTACGTATTGAACTTCCACCACCAAATTCAACAATGCAATTTACTAATCACAATAAATCAATGAGAGTTCCGTTTGTAGTAAATGCAGACTTTAAAAGTATTATAAAACAAATTGACACTTGTGAACCAAATCCGAATGAATCTTATACTAAACAATATCAAAAACATATTCCAAGTTCATTCTGTTATTATATTAAATGTTTTGATAAAAGTTTTTATCAAAGCAGTGCAGTCACATTTACTGCAAGTAGTGAAACTGATGATGTTGAATAAATTTTTGTTGATAGTTGACATAAAGGTATCATAAAAATTTGTAATAGGATTAAATTTCCAAAAAAAATGATATTTACTAATGAAAACAAGCATGATTTTAATGCAGCAATATTATGTCACATTTGTGGAAAAAATCTTGGAAAAGATAAAGGGAAAATATAGATCATCAAAATTGTAATTTAAGTTATAAAATTCCAAAATTCTTTTCAGTACTATTTCACAATTTATCTGGTTATGATTCTCACTTATTTATAAAGAAATTATCAGGAGGAAAATTGAGTTGCATACCTAACAATGAAGAAAAGTATATTAGCTTTTCTAGAGAAATTAAAGTTGATGAGTTTATTAAAGAAGGTAAGAAATTTGAAGTTAAACGTGAGCTTCGTTTCTTATATAGTTATAGATTTATGCCTTCTAGTTTAGATGCTTTATCAAAGAATTTAGCAAAAGACCAGTGTAAAAATAATGGAAAATTATATTCAGGCAAAAAATTAGATTTGTTATTTAGAAAAGGTGTATAGCCATATGATTGGGTTGATTCTATTAATAGATTTAATGAGGCACAATTACCACCAAAAGAATCATTCTTTTCAAAATTGAACGATGAAGATATAAGTGATGATGATTACTCACATGCACAAAATGCATGGAATGAGTTTAATTGCAAAACATTTAGAGATTATCATGACTTGTACAATGTTTCAGATGTGCTTTTACTAGCTGACGTCTTTGAAAATTTTATAAATTAGATCCTGCTTGGTATTTTACATTACCAGAATTAGCTTGGGATGCAGCATTGAAGAAAACAAAAATAAAATTAGAATTGCTTAGTGATTACGATATGATACTAACGATAAAGAAAGGTATAAGAGCTGGAATTAGTATGATATCAAATAGGTTAGAAACTTCTAATAATAAGTACATGGGCGATGAGTATTGTAAAAGCAAATCATCAAAATTTATCCAATATTTAGATGGTAATAATTTATATTTATATAATTTATATATTAATAAGTAAACCACTTCCAACACATGGTTTTAAATGGATGGTCAAAAATAAAATAGAAAACTGGAATTCCATGTATACTAGAGGTAGATTTACAGTACCATGAATATCTACATGATGAACATAGTGATTATCCTCTCGCACCTGAAAGATTAAGTATTGATAAAGTTAAAAAATTAGTGCCCAACTTGAATAATAAGGAAAAGTATATAGTACATTATGAAAATCTTAAATTGTATGAAAGATTAGGATTAAAGATTACTAAAATTTGTAGCGGAATAAAATTTGAAGAAAGAACATGGCTCAATGAATACGTTGAACTAAGTATAAACCTTAGAACTAAAACAACAAATGATTTTGAAAAAGACTTTTTTAAACTCATGAACAATTCAGTATTTGGAAAAACAATGGAGAATGTGGAAAACAGAGTTGATATTAGATTAGTAACAAACAGAAATGAAGCTATTAAATTAGCATCAAAACCAAACTTTGAAAGTAGAACAATATTTGATGAAAACTTTGTCGCAATACATATGAAAAGAACAAAATTAAAATATGCTAAACTAATTTACTTAGGAATGTGTATATTAGATTTGAGCAAAACTCTAATGTATGAATTTCATTATGATTACATAAAGGAAAACAATGCTGATCGAGCAAAACTATTATTCACAGATACAGATTCGTTAGCATACGAAAATAAAACAAAAGACTTTTATTCAGATATTTCTAAAGATATTGAATGCAAATTTGATACAAGTGAGTTTAACCCAAATCACCCAGCAATTAATAATGTAGGATTTAAAGTTGGTCTTAATAAGAAAGTAATAAGAATGTTTAAAGATGAGACTGGAGGAGCACAAATTAAAGAATTTGTAGGACTCAGATCAAAGTTGTATTCTTACAAAGTACACGGAAAAGATAACAAAAAATGTAAAGGAGTGAAGAATAATGTTGTTAAAAAGTATATAACACATGAAGATTACTAAGATTGTTTATTAAATAAAAAAGATTATATTAGGAAGATGAATGTAATAAGATCATATTCACATGAAATTTACACAGAAGAGGTCAATAAAATAGCATTAAGCGCAGAAGTCGATAAAAGAGTTATTTTAGATGAATACACACATTAGCATAAGGACACTACAAACTAAAAGAAAATAATTTATAGGTCATATAGGTCAAAGAGCCCATAGGGTAGGGGGTAGGGGAGCCCAAGGAGTGGGGGTAGGGTAGCCGAAAAAGTAAAATTGTTTTTTTGAGAAAAAAAACAATTTATAAGTAAAAATGGAAAATAACAATTATAAACTTATCAATGTTGAAGGAATAATTTTACCAAATAAACCACGAACAATTTTTCAATTGATCAAAGCAGCAAAAAAATTTAAAATAAAACATTTTAGAGGTGTATTTGTAAGAGATAAATTACCCAAAAATACACAAAGAAAAGAATGTGGAATATTAAATACAGGAGATTCAAGTACGCAGGGATTTGCTGGTACAAAGACGGAGATAAAAAACTAAGTTTTGACTCTTATGGACTACCACCGCCAGTTGAAATTGTTAATTATTTAAAAAGTCCTGTTTATTATAATAGTAAAAGAGTTCAGTTTGGAAATACCTTATTCTGTGGACACTTGTGTTTATATGTTTTGAAAAAACTAGATGAGGGATATGATTTTCAGAATATTATTAATAATCTATGGTAATTTTTTTTTCTTTATATATAAAATGCCTGTTGATATATTCGGTTGTGATAGAGCTTCATCTGTAGCTATAGATGGTTTAACAACAACTCAAGCTAATAACTTGTTCATTAGGAGAGATGGACAAAATAACGCAACTAGTAACATTAATATGAATTCTAATAAATTAATAAATGTAGCAGAACCTACAAATCCAAATGATGCTACTACAAAAAATTATTTTGATAATAAATCACTTAGTCTTAATGAATTAGGAATAATACCAAATTCAAGTTTAACATGCCTTGGATTAAAATCACTGACTATTCCATCAAATACAGGGACTGATGCAACAACAGTTTTTTTACAATATTATAGTCCTGGTATATTCAGAAAACTATGGTTAGCATTAGAAGGATCAGATCCTAATCATAATGTTCCAGGTAATGTATTTCTTAGAATATACGCAGATCATGCACTTTGCATAGGAGATTTTTTTCTTTCTACAGATAGTGTTGGAGATAATAATATTCCTTTAGCCTGTGATTTTTTATTTACACCAGTTGACCAACTTGGCCACTCATTTTATGCAAACTCTTTACAAGGTTGTAATGCGCATACAGCTATTGCATTAGGAGGATACTTTACACTATATTTACCATTTACTAATAGTCTAGTAATTCAATTATACAATAAAACTAGTCAACCAGTTACATATTGGATACAACCTCATATTACAAGAACTACATCAATACCTCAATCATTGTCATCTATTAAATTATACTCAGAAACATTTAGATTTACAAACAAAACTTATGGTAAAGAATATATGTTATTAGATGCTTCAAACGTTGCTGGTCAAGGTGTTTATCTTATATATCTTAGAATGCATGTTATTGGAGGATGAAATTGGTGGGAATCTAGAGTACGCCTGTATGATGCATACAATTCTCCAACAAATACTAACTCTGTTATAAACCCTTGGACACCATATAACGATACTAATTATAAAGTATTTCAAGGATTTGATCAGAATAGTGTATGCATATACGCCTCATCTGGTTTAGAAAACTTTTATCTTTCTTCGTGGAACGGTGCTAATATTAATTTATTTAATAATGAATCATCTGGACTATTGTATCAATCAAGTGCAATAATTGGTCCTACAACTACTATCTCATTTTGCAGATATTTTACTGATTCCATGCCTAGTGTTGGTAGTGGAAGGAGATTAGTTGTAACATTAAACTCTGGTGATGCACAAGTGGGGCAATCTGGAAGTTTTACTGTAATAGGAAATGTTTTCTATTACGCTTAGGCCATAAGTAATGAGCTATGCGTAGCTAGATTACATTTATGCTTAAGTCATCAATGAGCTATAGATTAAGCTAGATTTCACCTTATAATTATAATTATGTAATTATAATTATTACCATGTCATTCTGGTTGAAGAGATCTTATGATATACATGTTGAAATATGGTAGAGATGTATCATACTTTCTAAGCCAAACGATGATTTTTTTGATTTTGGCCCAGAATCCGTTTTTTATATTACTGCTGAAAATTTTAAAAAATTCTAATGAGCAGTAAAATGTTATCTTTGTTAAAAAATTAAAAAATGCTCAAAAAGTTAATCGCTTGAAAAACACAATTTAAAAATAAGACTAAAAGTACATTAAGTTTTTTACACAATAAAAACCACCACTGTTGTATGTAATACCTTCTGCTTTATTATGGTGGTCAATAAAACCATTTTAAGGAACAATTTAGTCATAAGTAAACAAAAGAACTATACAAATTAGACTTGTATTTTTTAAGATATTGCAAGAAATATATCTCTAAGGCCCGTTGCTAAGGCGCTTATGATCCAGTACCAAATCTATTTAGGCCTTTTAATTTATACTTTTTGAATTTCTATTTATTATTATAAGAGTAGACATAATAAATAAATGAAGATTGTAAAAATTGAAATTTTGAAAAAAAAAATTTTCAGGCTGTTTTTTGGGGTACTACCAGCTTAAAAACACTTTTTATAATTTTTCTCCACTGTTAGTAATAGGGAAAATTGATTTTAAGAAAAATTTAAAAAATTCCCACCTCTTATATTATATATATATATATATATATATATATATATATATATATATATATATATATATATATATATATATATATATATATATATATATATATATATATATATATATATATATATATATATATATAGATATATATAGATATATATAGATATATATAGATATATATATATATATATATATATATATATATATATATATATATATATATATATATATATATATATATATATATATATATATATATATGTATATATATATATATATATATATATATATATATATATATATATATATATATATATATATATATATATATAGATATATATATATATATATATATATATATATATATATATATATATATATATATATATATATATATATATATATATATATATATATATATATATATATATATATAGATATACTACATACTAATATAAACTAAATTGACTAATTTATTTTTTCTATTGTTACAATAATATTATCAATAAGTTACAAAAAGTATAAATATTTTAAATGTTATTTAGTGAAAACATTCAACTATTAACATCTTTTAAAATCAAAAATGCAAGCATACTATTTTAACTCAACTTTCTTTTAATAGCAAATGCAAAGGCTAAAATTTTAACAAAGAAAAGTCTATATTACTTTATTTTTTGTTTGACTTTTAAACAATATCACACACCCACTTTATTGACAAATTATTCCGCAGTTTTCTCATGTTACATTTTTATTGCAGTTCATGTCTTAAATTTTCCTTGTATGTTACGGGTAAATAAAAAGTGATTTTTAATTTTTTGATATTCGAGGTTGTTTGTGAGTTGTAATGTAATAAAAAATTTTTTTATTTATTTTAAAGCATTAGATAAGACTTTTTTTAAATTTGGCTGGTCTACTTTTTTTCGTTTGTGTCAACGAGTTGAATTCAAAGCGCTGTATAAGAGTTTTACTGAAATTTCTGGATTGTGATCGTCCATAAAATAAGCAACGCAAAACTTATTTAAAAATAAAAGTAGGAGATCTTAAGTTCTTCTACGCGGCAATTTTTGTTAAACTTAATGCTAAATAAAATGATTTTCATTTATGCTATTTGAATTTTTAATGTTTCTTAACGCTCGACGACGGCAGTCTTTTGATCTTGTTTGTTTTGTTAATTAGTAAAACTTAGCGTTGCGTAATTTAAATAAAACGTATCCTTTAAAACCCAAAAAACGTATCCCTTAAAATAATCTATTTATCCCAAAGGCATATACTTTAAAACAAATTAAAACGTATGTTTTATATCTTTTTTACGTCGATGAATTGGTGTAAAATATATAAAAAGATATGCTTCAATTTCACTAATAGATACTCCTGGGTTCCTAGCTGGAGCCCTACAGAGCAAAATCTAGGAAACATCTTGGTTTCCCCAACAGGTACCAAAGTTGTTCTGTTAGCGGATCCTAACAAGTCCCATAATAAATTGCTATTGATTTTATATGGGCAATCGTATGTTGCGCGTATTATATATGACAAATGTTTTAACAAAAGTGAAAAAAAGTTCCTGTTTTAAATAGTTTTTGTTAATCTCATAAATGCCATATCATAATGTTTTTAAAATATAAGAAGAATCTTTTATATAATGCTTATATTAGAATCACATCAGCTAAATATGAACAGAAACCATTGTTACCATTGTTTTTGTACTTTCAATCTTTTTCTTTAACAGTTTTTCCTTTTATTTTATTGTTTAGTTTTTTTCCTAAAAAAATTATTTTCAATTTTTTTTTAACTTAATTTTTTTTTTTTTGTCTATTCTACCTTCAAATAATTTGCCTTCTGTTTACGTCGTTATCTAGGCGGATGTTAAGTAGTTTTGTTGATAAAGTTTGCTATGGTTTCAATAAACATTACGCAATGTTTTTTGTAATTTCAGCGCTAAACTATTAGTATTCACCAAACTGAAACCGTATTCATCAGCTTTTAACAGTTGGTTTTAATCCTTGTTTGGTTAAAAAAAAACAATTATGAAAAATTTTTGAAAAATACAACTTTTCTTTATGTTTCATTATTTAAAGCTAGCAATTAGCAAAATGTCAAACTCAGCAAAAACACACAAAAGCTGTTGGACAAAAATTTCTACTTTCTATATAAAAAAGGGAGATAGAGAACTGACACAAATGACAAGAGTATAACAAATTGTTTAAACGAAAATAAAATGTCTCTCCATGCATAATTTGTCGGCATTACATTAGAATGTTGAAAAGTTTTATTATTAGGAGGCAAACTGGTTGCGTCTTTTCTCTTAATAGGCCCCTTCCTACTTACTCTCTAGTTTAAAAAAGTTGTCTACTAGACATAGTTTTCTATTTATTTCATATATATATATATATATATATATATATATATATATATATATATATATATATATATATATATATATATATATATATATATATATATATATATATATACAGTATTGTGCAAATTAGTTCGGACAGTGGTTGAAATAACACAATTTGCCACATTAAAGTTTTATTCAAAAAAAACATGCCAATGGTACAAAATATGATATAATTAATAGGAAATATGACCTACTTTTGCTTTTACAAGCATTTGAACACGATTTGGCATAGATTCGACCAAAGATGAACACATTTTAGTCACTTGTTCATCATGATACCAGGTCCTAATTACAGCACTAATTAGCTTTGCCATTGTCAATCAGTCTTCTTTCAGGAGTCTTTGTTTGATTATAGCCCATAAAATTTTCAATGGGATTGATGTCTGGAGATTTTCCAGGTAGGTCTAAAATCTCCAGTCCACTTTCTTCAAAGAATGTGCGCATTTTACGTGAAGTATGGCGTGGTGCGTGATCCTGCTGAAAAATGCCATCTCCATCAGAAAAGTCTTTTGTCATACTAGGAAGTAAATGAGTCTCCAAAATAGCCTTGTATTTATCACTATTCATCATTCCCTCTACGTTAATAAGTCGTCCAAGGCCTTTAGCAGTAAAACTACCCCAAAACATCTTCTTAGGCGGATGTTTGGATGCTTGTTGAATATGAACTGACCGAAGCGGTTCACCTTTGCTTCGTCTCACAAACTTTGACCTGTAGCCATGGACTTCAAAATGCGATTCGTCGGAGAATACTACTTTTTTCTAGTCGTCTGCTGTCTGTTGAGAATACCTACGTGCCCATTGAAGACGTTTTCTCTTCATAACCGATGTCAATAACTGTTTCTTTAGAGGTTTTATGGCAAATCTGCCAACTTCAAGGAGCCGTCGTCAGACAGTTGAAGAAGAAATATTTACGCCTGATGTGGAAAAATCTCTTTGAATGTCTGCATTTGTTTTCTTAGGATTCTTTATACTTTCTCTGAAGATAAATTTATCATCGCTAGGTGTTGTCTTGCGTTTTCTTCCACATCTTGCTTGTCGCAGTGTTGAAGATTCACCAGTGTTTTTTTTTTCTTTTCAAGATGTCACCAACGGTTGACTTGGCCATCTTCATTTTCTTAGAAATCTGTGTAATGCTCAAACCAGCATGTTCTTTAAGAGCTATAATGCTTCCACGTTTCTTGGGAGTGATGTCCATTGTGAATACGAGGTGAATAATCCGTCACAACCTCCGTCACAACCTTTCTGCACAAAGCCTGAAGTAGCACTGAAGCCACTGATGCGTTTCCTAGAATGTCTTCCCGGCAGCAAAGAGTTGCCAGACACCACTAGACTACAGTAAAACACTTATTTATCTGAAAAAGCAAGAAAATCTTTAGTATCATAGCTAAAAGTTGGGCTTATTGTGAAAATTATTCCATTTTTGCCACTGTCCGAAATAATTTGCACAATACTGCATGTATATATATATCTATATATATATATATATATATATATATATATATATATATATATATATATATATATATATATATATATATATATATATATATATATATATATATATATATATATATATATATATATATATATATATATATATCGTCGTTGGCTAGGTAATATCTCACTTGTGTAAAAAGCAAAATTACACAAGTGAGATATTACCTGGCCAACGACGATATATAATATTGACTTAACAATAACATCTAAATCTTTAAAAAACATAAGTTTTCAGCAAAATAACTGTTTTTCATATTATATCTTTAAAAGTAAAACTCTTATTTAATATCATTATTATTTAATAAAAGTTATTTTCAATACAACTAATTATTTCTTTCTTAAAAATAAGCGCATGCGCAAATCATTCATGAAAAGTTTCACTTATGTCATTATAAATATGCGCATATCATTCATGAAACGCTTCACTTCTGTCATTAATTTCAATTACCCTTTTTGGAACTCTTAATGAAATAAACACAAAAATATATAAAAATTAATAATTCGATAAAAGTAAATGATGGTTCAAACACTTCCCAACAAACGGAATTTAACATTAAATAAGCTTGCTTTAAATGCAATTAAAGGCTTGAACTGTGTCTAACAGAAACACTTTCCCGTTATTTAGGATGTCATATTGTTGACGTAATAATAAATGTACAAAGCTTTGTAATTTTAAAAAAAATTTAATGTTATAAAAATATTTTACACATTTGATACAGTAACGTGCAAATTAATTGCATCAAACATTTATTTTTTCTTATTTACTGTTTTCTTCTACATTTTCTCTAACTTAACTATGGTTAGAAGGATAAGTAAATTTTAAAATAAAAATTAAAAAAGATGAACACTTCACAAGAAAATGATCTCAAATGTTAACTTCACTTCAGAGTTCTGATGAATCTCAATGGGAAATAGCCATACTATGTTAAGTAAATCAGTCTACAGTTAGCTGGGTCAAGAAGCATTACTTGGTAACAAGCAGCTTACCACCATTAGGACAAGGAAATGTGGTTGAAAATGAAAGACCTCTGTAAGAGATATCTGAGGCTGGATGGAATCAAAAATACAAAGAAGTAACCAACTAATGAATAATTTAGATACACATGACATCCAAGTCTGCTCGAGTACTTTGGGGATGAGGTTAGTTTCTGTATAAAAACACTCTTCAAAAAAACTTTCCTAAAAACCATTACAGATGCCATGAAGAAGAAGCGTATCTTGTAGGCAAAGAAATACAAAGTATTGAATAAAGAAATACAAAATATGGAATAAAGAATAAATGAGAAAAGGGTAGAACAAAATGCAGTTGTTAAATTTGCAGCTATTTAACTTATTATATGTGTATAATCTACAACTAAAAACAATATTAAAAATTGAAGATATTAATTGAAGAGACTTGATAGTTGTTAATTTATTTATTTAACAACAGACTTGATAATTTTTAACTTGTTTTTTATTGATCGCAGGCTTTATTTTAAGATGAATCACATTTTAAAATGAAAAGCCAGCAATCAAAGTTTGCTTGTTGCTCTGATGGTGAGCTTTTAGACACAGGACAACTGTCCAGAAAAGAAAATGCTTTGGGGTCGCTTCTCTACTGTTGGACCAGGAGCACTCTATCCAGTTTCTGACATAATAAACTCTGACACTTACATTGAGGTTCTGCAAACACATTTAATTTTAGAGATGTTAAAAGTGTTAACAAATGGATACGGAATATTGCAGCAGGATTTAGTCACATCCCATAGATCCACAAAAGTCTGGAAATTCATGGTAGAAAATTATAACTCTTAAAGAGCCTAATAATCTCATAGTGGCAAATACCCTCCCCAGATTTGAATACAATTAAGAATCTCTGGGCATTTATAAAAAAAGACTGCGAAATCATGACTACACTACTAAAACTAAGCTTACCACAACTATCCTTCAGGTTTGGTTCAAAGATTCAGAAATCTAATACATTTGTGAAAACTTGGTAAATTCTATGCCAAATTGTGTGCAGAAAGTCATAGCAGCATTAGGAGGACACATAAAATATTAGTGTCCGTGTTTTTATTATATTGTAGAAAGAAAATTTAAAAAATGCTGGTTTTTTATTGTTTTTGATTTTGATGCAATTAATATTCACAATACTGTATCAATTTTATTAAATATAATAATAAATTATTTGTATCTTGTATTTATTTTTAAAATAAGCAAAACTTTGTTTAAACATGTATTAAAAAAAATGGATTTCTTAAGAATTTCAAGTAATTTTTAAGTGATTACGTAAGTCACCTACTCGTTTTTAAGAAAGTTGTCTTTTATGTCTTTCTTTTATAAGTTAATTTTAAAACTCAAATTCATAAATGACGTGCAAAAGGTGTCTTGTTTTAAGACGTATAAATTTTCTATAAAAAGATGAAGACTTCTTCTATCATCGTCTAGACCACTTTTGACCGTCTTTTAATATTTAGAACGCATCTTGTGTTTACTAAAAAATTATTTTTCTTTTTTATTGTCGAAATAAAAACATACATTTTTTTACTTCAAGTTAATTACATTTTAAATCAATGAGTTTTATACGCATTCTATGATGACAAATTTAATTTTGAGAATTAATTTTCTATAGTTATTATTTCACTACGTCATAACTAAAGTCATCACAGTCATTTTAAAGGGCCCCGATGTTAAATATAAAGAATGAGTGACAACGCAAGCAAACAAAAAAACTCAGAATAATAAAAACTATGATCTGGAGCTCGATTTTCTGAAAATACCTCTAAAACCTCATTAAAAGTTTTGGACTTTCTGAAGATAGATGTGAAATTTCAGACTTTTAATATAGTACAATATAGCTTTGAAGTTTATAAAGAACTTCATTGAATAAATCAGAATTTCTTAACTTACACTTAAAAGTTTCAGATTTTCTAGAGTTACTTTCGGACAAAATTAATTAACACATAGTTGGCAATGGGTAGGGCCCCATTTTAAAATATTGTCAAGCTCTATAACACCCTGCCCCCCCTCCCTGCTGACATTATTAATAGATGGCCTCAAATGGAATAAAATTTTAATAAAAAATGTTCTTCTAAATCAATATAAGTAACTGTTTTTAAAGTTATTTCAGATTATTGGGGTTAAAAATAATTTGACTGAGGTTCTTGACTGAATTGCTCAAAAATTTTGGAAGTCGGTTGATATATCTTTTTTAAGAATACTCTTTTAGATACCATTATTAAGTATATCAGTAATGATAATGTTATCTAGCAGAGTCACTGCATTCAATTTTGCCCTAATAAAGAAATTTATCAGGAATACAGTGAGAGCCATGGTTAGGCTTTTCCCTTCCCCTAGTTAGAGAGAAAACTTAACGATTTTAGCAACTTAAGGAGGCTAGCAACTACATTTGCAAATTATAATGCCTTGTTTTTTATGTTTTTTTTGTAATACCTAGCTAATCATTTTAGGCTCTGAGCCATTACTGACAGGGCTTATTTTATCTTTGTGTCGGTAGAAGGAGTGAGGAGAGGGGGAATCCAGAAAATTTTAATGAGGGGTTGGGGATGTTAAAATATTTTTGTACTTTGTATTATTTTTGCGTCTTCTGAAAAAAAAAATGGTCCTCCATTTCTAAGATACTTTAGGACAATCAGATTAATTTTGCTGACGTTCCTGTAGAATTTTTCGTAATTCGTGTTTGAGTTTCCGTAAAAACCGAAAAGTTTTTAGTTTTCTATAATTAAAACCATTCAGATTGTCGATAATAGCAAATTAATAAAATGTTTCTTGAATGATTGAATTAGAATTTCAATTGTTAAAGCTACTTTACGCCTAGGCTCATATCTGGACCTTGGAGGTAAACTGCACTATGTTGACATAGGGCTGTTTTACAAATATTACAATAATACACTCAGCTCTTTGAGACCTTTCTAAAAGTATATTACACTATATATTATTGCCGTCAGAATCAAGGTTAGATCCAAGAATAAACACTACGTTTGATTAATTTAAGAGGTAAAGAATATACGACATAGTGTCATTTTCAAAACAACAACATAGAAGAATTCATTTACTGATCTTTGCATAACAAAGGACTGCTGTTTGACAACCGCACAGTGATAGAACAGTGCTTTTGAGATAAAAAAAACATTTTTGGATGTTGTTTTTTTTACAGCTTAGAAGGTGTAAAAAAAAAATACTTGAGGAACTAAATTGTCTAAACATGTTAAATGACATTGACTTGGATTTGTTGAAATGTGTCTGATTTATTGAAAGTCATTGCTCCTGCTTCAGTTCGGTTGGAAAAACAAAATACAACAATTTTGGAGAGTGACATTGTTATGGAAACATTAGTTAGCAAATTGAAGATTGTAGAAACTGATATCAGTTCTAAATTTGCAGAGGTTAATTTCCTGATACGAAAGTTGTAAAAACATGGTGATATCCAATTTTTTTTTAAATAAAATCCTCACATTTTTTCATAATTCGAAATAAGATATTCATGTTTTGGCTGCAAAATAATTTAATCAAATATTTGCAACAAAAGCTTTTCCTTGTTGTTTTTATTAAACTTTCTGCTGTGTAATATTCAGTAGCACTTATTTTTTACTTTTTCTTGGTTTTATTAGTAAATTGTATTGTATAAATATAAAGCAGAGCTGTCTATTTTTTTATTTTTTACTTATTGTTGGATTTATTAGTACATGTGTTGTAAAAATGTACAGCAGTGTTTGTTTTTTACTTAGCCTTGGTTTTATTTGTATATTGTGTTTTAAAAAGAAACGACAGTGCTTAATGTCTACTCGTTCTTGGTATTATTAATATTATAATTTGTTAATAATCTCAACGAACCATTAAAATGTATTCACGTGGTAAAATGGCTTTGCAAGGAAATGATGCGAAACATTGTTATAAGTAACATGAGTTTCTTTACTACACACATTTTTTGTCTTATTTATATTGTTTTACTTGGAATGTTCATAAAAAAACAGAAAGACAATAATATAATGTCTCCAAGATGATTCTATTCAATACACTGGAATCGGTAAATCTGTATTAATTGGCTCACCTATTTACTTTAAACAGTTCCTATTTACATAATAAAAACGATTCTCGTAAATTAAGTAGTTTTTTTAAATTCGTAGTATTTGAGAGTTTCTCAGGAAAATAAAGGAAGGTTATACATAGGTTTGAACGAAAAGTATAAATCTTAACCAACTAACAAATAAACTAGCAGTAGCCAACTATAAACTACAACAAATAAACTAGCAGTAACCAACTTACAAATAAACTAGTCTTCCTAAATTTTTTTTAGGGAGTGAGACTTAACGAATTTTTAAAAAAATATCTATTGAATTTATCAAAATGGTACAACCGGAATCGTATTTTATGATGTAAAAAAGAACAATTTAAAAACAAATGTAAATTAAACTTTTAGAAATAGGTGGGCTAATTAGTGCAGATTTGCCTAATTTTATTTTATTTTCGTAACACAACTTTCTAAATTGTGTTGTACATTTTAAATTGTGTTGTACAAGAATGTACCATTGATTAGGCCCTCCAATGATGATAACAAAAACAAGGAACTTGAAGCTTTTGCTGAGATAATACATTTTTGCAATGATTCAGATGAGTTCCAGGACTTAGATCAATCCAGTAAGTATATACTATTAAATGGATTAAATTATTGTTTCTTATTGGAATACCCCCTTAATCATAGGTCTCATCTCCTTCCCGGGACCCAAACCATGGTGTTTAGCATAAATTTTTTAATTTCACTGTTACAGGTCATGGTTTAATATTTAATGAAGAGGACGTAATAATTTTAGAAACTAGTGAAGAGGTGTTAATGGATCAACAGTATGGCATAAATAAAACATTAGGCTGTTTTTATCATCTAGAATATTTATTGATTTTATAAAACTGAGTTCCAACCAAGAGGTTTAATAATTTAATATTATTTATTTTTGCAGAAGGGGTGCATTTCATTGTAGATGAAGTCATGACAAATAATTCAGAAGTTACAGTGGGCAAGCAATTGTGTACACAGGAGCCACAATTTTCACCAGTCAGTAGTCATTTGATTATTTTTGGAAGGGGCAATAGTAATTATGAACCAAACTCTAATGAACTGACAGCTGCGGAGTCTGATTCACAAATAAATAGAAATGACATAGGAAATCAGTCAGCCATATTTAAACGTAAAATTAAACATGCGACAAAAATTAGGCAATCTGGATAAAAACGAATAAGGCATGAGAATTTATGGTTATGCAACAAAAGAAAAATAAACCAAAAGAGGAAAGACTATTTCAAAAAGGGAAATCAGACGACCCTGCTCATACAAATTGAAATGTTATGAAAAAATAACTGACACACAAAGGATGGAAATATTTAGAAATTACTGGAGTTCAAAAAGAGACAATGATGGTAAGCGCCAATTTATTATTGCATCTTTAAAATCAGAAGAAACAACTATTTATTGAGCAAAAGCAAAAAAATAAAACCAAAAAACGCTAGTTCACACGTTTTTTATTAATGATATTAATATTAAAGTATGAAAAGTTATGTTTTTGAACGCTTTATCAATTTCTAATACTGCAGTGAAAACTGCCTTAAAAAAACGTTTAATAGGTGGACTGATTGAAACAGATGGCAGAGACAAACATGAGCTAAAGAATAAATCATAATTAATGATACCTCCTCATTTTCATCTTACAAGAGTCACCTCAGTAGAGAGAAGAATTCAAAAAAATTTCCTGTCACTAGAACTAAGCATTAAAAGAATGAATGAACTCTAGATTGAAGAAACTAAAGAAAAGAGTCTTAAGATGGCTGCAAAAAAATAGTTTCATGCCAATATTTTTAACAAACATTTTAACCAGGGATTCAAGCCAACACAGAATGATATTTGTGACACTTGTGGCACTTTTGTGGCTGCATAAAAAATAACATAAACATTGAAAATATACAAAAGGAGCACGATGATCATCTTTTAGATGCAAAGACTAGATACAAAATGAAGAGCGCCGACACTGCTCAAGCAAATACAAATCATAGAGTTTTTACTATGGACTTACAAAAGTGTCTCCCAACACCTGTGGTGACCTGTGGCACCTCATTTTACAAAAGAAAATTGTGGAGCTTTAATTTCACAGTTTATGATTTGTGTGACAACACTGCTCATTGCATGATGTGGGACGAAACCAAAGCAGAACGAGGGGGAGAAGAAATTTCTTCTGCCTTACTGGGCCTAGGCAGAAGCAACACTTCCAGGATCTAAAATTGAAAAAATAACAGTTTGGCCTGAAAATTGCCAAAATTAGAACATAATAATAATCAGCTGCTATTTTTAGATGATAACCGAGTGGCCACAAATTAGGGAAATCAATCACAAATTTTATTAAAAGGTCATACACACATGGAGGCAGACACTATACATGCTGTCATTGAAAAGAAAAAAAGATTTGTTTAAAATTCCTTAACTATTTTAACTCCAACTCACTGGCAGCAGTTAGCGAGACAATATTCAAAAAAATACGAGGTCCATAACATGCAGCTCAATCATTTTAAAATCATCAAGCCACTGTTCTCTGCTTTAGGGTCGCCTTACATAAAACATTGAACTGTGATAAGAAATCATTTCTAATTTCCAAATGTGCCCACTTTCAAATTCGCCAAGAAAACATTGGTATTTTGTACTATAAGAATTCATTCAGTAACACAGATTCTGATTCCAGAGAAATTTGTCTTAGACTTCGAGGCCAGTCTCCGAAAAAAAAATAGAAGGATCTAATAGACCTTTTGAAGTTTCTACCTATCAAGCCATGCGTTTCATAAAAGCATTAAAACCAGCAATAACATGGAAGATTATCCTGAAGATAAAGACGATTAACATTTTTTTATCTTATACCTTTTTAATTCTTGTTTTATATGATTATATTGTTTTACTCATGTACATACAGTATTTGCTAATAAACATTTTTCTTTTTTAATTAGATTTTTTTTGTAACATAAAACCTCAAAAATTGTCTAAACTTCTTATGAGAACGGAATAAAATTATCGGGGGTATACTTCACTATGTCACAAAATTACTATTTTGTTACAGTAATTAAGGAAAGTTTGCAGATTTTATTAGTTAGATTAGCATAGAATAAGCTATATTATAAAAATTTTTAGGTTTAACCACATTCAAACCGCTCTACTGAAAAGTTGATAATAATGCCATGGTGCAGTTTACATCTGAGGTCCTAATATTAATGTGGGTGATTTTTATCTAATCATAATTTTTGCCGTAAGTTTTCTAAAAAAAGAACTCTTAAAATAATTTTAAAATTCTTTCAAAAAAACTTTTTCTTTTTCTTAAAATTTTAATTTTTAGTTTAACTATAATTAAAAGTTTCAAAAGTCGTTTCGATTATTTCATTCCATTTTAGAATTGCTTTAGTTCGATTTTTTGTTAAAATATTTTAGAAAATCTTTTTATAAGTTATGCGTGATTGGTTTGTTTTATATTACTTTTTGCATACATAACTTTTTTGTTTTTTAATTCTGAAGCGTCTTTAAAAGTCTTTTTTTATTATTCTTTAGTGTTTATGCTAAAACCCTCGTTTACGTACAATCGCTCAATCTAAAGTGTCTCCGGGTTGTACTTGTTTAATATTTGGGCCTTATTTTTATAATTTAAAAACCGAACAACTACGAATCTGTTTTTTAACGATGATTTTAACAACTATTATGGATCTGATTTTTAACCTCCACTTTTTTTTCCCACTCGAAAGGTTCTATCAAATGCGATGTGTTTTTCAATTTTTCAAGTTTTGTTTTCAGCCTTCCCTGTACACTTTTATCAATCTTTTCACTTCACTCTTTTACAATACTTTTACAATACTTTTACATGTAATTATAAATTTTTATTTTTTGAATTCTGCAATATTAACAAAAATTACATTGTAGTTTTTACTTGTAAATTCGATAGCGTTGTTTATCTCTGCTAGTTCTCTTTTTAATGTAGTGCTTTTAACTTTTAAGTTATAAACTCTGATTTCTAGGTTCTCGATTAGCTAATTAAAAAATTTCATCATAGTATTTTCATGAACACCGACCCAGTGGGTACGGGACATAAAAAAGACGTCTTTTGAGCGTCTTTTAAACCTTTGAACGTTTTGGACGTCTTTTGAACGTTCAAAAGACGAATTTTTTTAATCCTGTGCCCACTATGAAGAGTTTTTTTCTAATTGTGCTGGTGTAAAATTTCATTTTGATAACTTTTATAAGTTCGAAAAGTGATCCATAAATGCCGAGAATAGTTGCGTTTCTATTAAAAAAATTATTTAAAAAATGTTTTGGTTCAATTTTTTTGACTAAAACTAAATAATAACTGAATATTAACAAAAACTAAAATTATCGTTTCTAGTAGAAGATTGCTTTCTCAATTTAACTTAAGTTGCTGAAGGCTTTATATACGCCCTACAGTGCCTCAGAAACCTTAAAACGTGGCTAAAATTACTTATCTGTGAAAAAACATTATAATTAGCATGTATTTACGGTTTTTTTTAGTCCAGGAATTTATTTTTGAAGTTAAAAATTGAATCTAACTATTAAAAGCATTGTTTTTTTTATTTTTAGACAGTGGGTTTGACCGTAGATGTTTTACTTTTTAACAGTTTAACAGGGAATTTGACTTTTTAACAGGGGATTTTTTGACAGTTTAACAGGGGATTTTAACTGTTTAACAGGGAATTTGACCTTTGGTTTTACTTGTTTTTAAAATAAAGTTATATTTTGCGAAGAATTTAAGAAAAGTTGCGAATATGCAAAAAGGAAAAACTCAAAAATGTCTTGCTTTAATGACACATAAAAAGAATCAAAAAACAACTAACGAAGAGGAACAATTATAATCCTTGTTTGATAAAATTTTTTTTGGGTTTATGAGACGGTTTAAGAAAAGTTCAGTATTACTAATAATCAATATTACTAACAAAAACACTAAACATTTGGTGAATTAATTTCATACTAACACTATCCTTTTTAAGAGTCTATCTATTATTATTAGAGAAGACATTCTTAAACATTTTTGTGAGCTTATTAAAAAAAGTGAACAAGACATTAGTTGACAGGCAAAAAATATTTATCAATTTATTTGTAACAAGCAAAACAAAAACATCAGCCATTAGATGTTTGCCATTCTCTGTCTTGTAATTATTGAAGCTCATAGAAGATACTATAGGGTCCAACCTATTCAGAAGGTAATTGAATTGATTTTTCATCACAACTCTTGACATTTTTTCTCACATTAACTCTTGAAAATTCTACATAAAAAATCCGATAAGACATGTACCAGAAAAAATCTGCTCGGACTTTAAAGATTTTAAAGGATATTTATTTAACTATTGTATTTCGATATTGAATGTTTTATATATTTTGAAAGTACATATATTATTATTCTTAAATTTCACTTAAGAAAGTTTGTGAAGTTTTGTTCATGAGAATGCTCGCACTTTGCGTTTTACACTCAACATTAGTTTTTGCACAGTCTTCGGCTGGACTTTCTTGGTAGCTCCAAACCATTTATTTTTAAAGTTCTTATTGTTTTTGGTTTCTTTTATGTTGAACCTTAATTTTCTTTTGACAAGAGCCCAATATTTTTCGATAGGACGTAGTTCGGGGCAATTTGGTGGATTGCAGTGTTTTTCAACAAAATCTACTTTATGTTCTCTTAGCCAGTTTAAAGTTGTCTCAGAGTAGTGGCATGATGCTATATTGGGCCGTAATAACGGGTTAGACGTGTGTCTTTTTAAAAACGGCAAAAGACGTTTCTTGAGGCATTCTTTTATGTATATTTTGTGTTAATTGTTCCTGTAGTCACAAAAAAACAGCTGCTTTCACCACATTCACAAATCGCGTGCCAAACTAAGAAATTCTTAGCGAATTTTTGCATTTCAATGTATTTATAAAATGGGATTCAGTTTCTTGCGATTAATTGTTGAATAATATTGGTTTCCTGAAAGAGATTGGAAATATGCAGCACAATAAGTTTCATCGTCAAAAATCTAACAACATTTTTTGGCGCATAATTTTTTATAGAGCATCTTTGAACAACGAATTGTGACAATTTATTGCTTTTTGTTACAACGAGGAACTTTTTTCTTTTTATAAGATTCATAGCCACAATTTCTCTTTACTCTTTGTATAGTGGAAGCACTTGAAAACATTTTTTTTTCCACTTCCTGATTTGTACAAGTGTCCTTAAATCATTTCACAACGCTCCGCACTGTTCTCAAAGCAATCTGCAACTTTTTAGACATAGTTTTATCTTTATTTGATGACATTTTAATTAAAACAAACTGTTTTGATAACAGAGTTGTTTAAATTTTGAATAACACTAATACAATAGACATATGTTTTGTCTATTGTTTTCATAAAAATAAAAATGACGATCTCCAACTTACTCTTATTTAATTCTAATCTATATAAATATTTCTTAAGCAAAAAACTTTATACGTTAGTAATGTTATTAAAAAATAAATTAACATAATGGAATCACGGAATTACGCACGACACAGAAAAGCGCAAGTTTTAGTTGCTAGACATATAAACTTTAACTTCTCGGAAAATATAAGTTTCAGCAGTTAACTTTATTTTTTAATAATATTTTAGGTATTAGTAAATCACGCAAAGAGATAAAAATGTCTTTGACATTTTTATCTCTTTGCGTGATTACATGGTACAAACTACATGGTACAAATTACAAAAATGATGTGTTGATAATACTACTTTCTTTCTTTATTTTTTCTTGATATATAGTTCGTCATCTTTATGATAAATTATTTACAAAATTTTTAAATTAAAATGTGCAGATGTGCGGGAGCATGCAGAAGACAAAAGTCTTATCATCCAGCCCCGTTGTATCGCTTCCGTGATTTAAAAGTTGAAACTGAAGTTTAAACATACAATTTGTGTGGGTTTGTCTAGAAAATGCAAAAGTTTAACTGATTATTTTAAGTGATTTAATTCAAACCCTTTTAAATTGTCAAAAAAGATATTAAAAAAGATATTTGAAATCTAATATATCAAAGTTTATGTTTAGCAAATCCCGTTCTATATTCACCTTAAAATTTTCCAAAGTGCAATTTATAACGAAGTTTTGTTTTTCATTAAAAATTGGATAAATTTTTTCCAAACAAAAGGTCCCCGATATTGAATTTGGTACGAACTTAATTTAAGATGTATTATTGGAACGATAAAGTTATTCTCTGAAAATTTAGTATGATATTTATGAGAAATTTCATTATAGTAGGATTGAAATATCACTGGAGATAACCCACGTTTTGCTTTAAACATAAATAGTAAAATTTGATGAATGTTAAGCTTATAAATATTTAAAGCTCCAAGCTGACGTAAGAGGGCTTCACATTGTGCACTTCTGGTTGCTCCAAATATTATCCTTCAAGCATGTTTTTGTTTGTTATAAATATTTTTTAGTTTAGTGTGGTTAGTACTACCCCAGGCAACGTTACAGTATGAAAGATAACTGTGTATAAACAAAAAAAAAAAGACTTTTTAAAGACTCATTATTAAGAAAAAGTTTTGTTCGATATAAAATGGAAATATTTTTTAAGACTTTACCTTTTATATATTTAATATGAAATTTCCATGACAATTTTTCATCTAAAAGCACTCCCAGAATGTTTGTACTCAATTCCCTTTTAATTATTACGTTACAAGGCTTATATAATAGGATAAATTTTGCTTTCTCAACATTTAATGAAAGACGGTTAAAACTTGAACTTAGATTGACTTAGAGAGACGGTTAAATTGGAACTTAGATTGTTCGTGCGTGCTGATATTCGAGGTTGCGTGACTATAAAATCACTTTTTACAGACGATCTAATAATACCTGTTGATAACTCAATAATACCTATTGATAACTTAATAATACCTATTGATAAATCAATTTCACGGACGATTCAAGAATACCTGTTGATATCTTGTGTCAAAATATTATTGATAAAAAAAAGGAGAATTTCAAGAATTTTTACCAACTTTGATCATTGAATTAAGTTTATTTAAGAAATCAAATATTCTAAACAGTTTGAGATATAATCTTAACTTAAAAGTAGAAAAAAAAATTTTTTTAAATATCTAAAAAATTTTAAACCAAATCAAAAGACATATACAAAATTATCCTTTTCATTTACATTCTGTACATGTAGAGAGTAAATTTGGACTTCATGGTTCTGGAAATCACAGCCATCGCAATTAGTATTCTGATCCTCAAATTATAGACTTAAAGGGAACAAACTATATTTGTTATTTTTGGTGTCTCATTAAAATTAAAGATTCAAAAAACCAAGCAATCTGGACTAATCTTATCCCACTAATTTTGGCAGGCCTGTTACTCTACTCGAAGCAAAAGAAACTAGGGAGATTGTAAAGGAGTATTTTAAATGAAACTCATCCTATTCTTTAAAAAAGTGGTTTATAAATATTTGTGAAAACAGAAGTAAGAGGTTGTCCATAACTTTATGGACAACCCCTTTTCTTCTACGCCAAAAATTTTGAAATTTGACTCCCCCTCCCCCCTGTTGCCATGCGTACTTTTATGTCCCCACCGCCTTTAAAAAATATGTACGTTTCTCAAATCCCCCCCCTCAATTTTTTTTCTCAATAAAAAAGTTTATTTAAAAAAAAAAAGGTGAAGGGTACGCTAGATACTTTATACGACCCCAAAGCCCTTTGTTCGCGCATTTTAAAAACTTTTTTAAGTATATATGCAAATAGTTATTTAAATTAAATTTAAACTGCCCTATTATAGCGTAAGTGTTTGGCCGAAAGGTTAATGCGGTGGCAATAGTCGGCGGAGGCCCAGGTTTGATTCCCGGGGTAATCCAATCGAACTTTTTTTTTTTGTTTTAATCATATCATATCCTAATAATGCCAGTGAAAATGAGTACAGTACTGCATTAATTGTCTTTTCACCTATAGGAAACGAAACAGAGTTTACAGCAAAAGCCCACTTTGAATATTTATCATGGGTTCTTCAAAATATTCTTCGCAAAAATATGACTAACGTAACATCTTTAATAGGTGACAACTGTGAAACAAATAAGGCCCTTGCAAATCTGTGCAATGTTCCATTAATAGGATGGGCTTCTCACAGGTTCAACTTGGCTATGGAAATGTTTCAATATGCTTATGGGTAAATTCAAAAATTTAAAGCTAGCCGGAAAACTCCGTTTGTTGACTTCTCTTTGTTCTATTTAAGAAACGCAACACGATGGTCAAGTACTTCAGAAATGATAAAACGATATTTTCGTCTTAAACCATTTTTCACCCAAGGGAACCTTGATAAAATGCCCGAGCTAATAGATTACATGTTGTCTGCCAGGGAAGAAAATGATTTTCAGTTGCTAAACGAGACTCTGCAAAAATTTATCTCAGTTATCATTTCACTTTAAAGAGAATCTAAACGTCAAATATTGCGGACAGATTTTTCAGTGCGCCAGGTTACGCAATTGGCCATTTGAGACACAATATTCTTCCATCCAATCTTGAAATGCAAATGTTTTTATGTGTTAACAAACGATTTTGGGACAAAATTGGGATGCTCTCAGATATTAAGATGAATAATAAAAATTACTGATTGTTATAGTGACTTACTCTTCAAATAAATTAAATAAGTACGTTATTACTTTAAATATATATGTATATGCAATGATTACATATATATATTTAAAGTAATAACCCAACAATATTAAACTTTTAAGTATGATATTTAATAAAAAATGATAGTTTTATGTTCTGTTTTTAACATTTTTAGACATTTTTAAAGACCAATAATTAATTACAATTAATTAGAAAAATTGATTGAATTGTTCAAAAACTGCAATTAACTGATTGCACTGAATAATAATTGCAATTAATTAATTGGTAGCATACTTTTCAACAATTAAATTGCTATTAAATTTTCCCTGCCTTTGGAGGGTAAGCGTTTTAAGGCTTTTTGTTCACAGGCCTCCGCAATCCCGATATTTTGCAAGGCCTCCTCATTTGGCATAGGTATAAACAAACTTAAGTTAGAAGTTTGCACGATGTGTGAAAGTGTCCTATCTGGAACATAAAAAAATTCCGAGGACGCCCATACATATGTGTGCTAAGAGGGAAACTATATCCTCTACTCCATATACCATACGCCTTTTTATGTTGGCAAACTAAAATCTTCAGAATGTAACTTTTCTAATGATTAGCTAGTTTATTGTGATAAATTAGAAAATCAAAGTACGTACATTTAAATTGAACCCATCCTTCCCCCCCCCCCCCCATACGCTTTCGTACACTTTTTGAAGACCTCCCCCTCCCCCTAATAGTGTACGTACTATATGGACGACCCCTAAGTATGGTTGGTTTTTAAATAAAAAATGACAGATTTAGTGATTCTAGAGCTTTTTTCCACTCTTGCAATTGTTCTAGAAGTAATGTCAATGACCTACTGCCTATTCTACATGGTTTCATCATTGGTAAAAACTTATAAATTAGGAAAAAGCTGAAAGGCAGGACAGATGTCATTATAAATAAATTCGCATGACATTTACTTCAGACTAATAATTAGAACGCATCCAATTAGTTAGAAAAAATGATAATTCAAGATTGTTTTCTGTGATCAATTTAAATCAATAAGACTTATGTCTATGTATATTTGTGTTTAAGATTAAACTATTTTGAACTCAAACATACTTAATTTGGAATATGAAATAATATTATTTTTAAAAACATGTTACCCATATTTATATATAAATATGGGTAATATAAATAATATATTAACCATATTAGTCACAATTAGAGTAAACTAGTAACTACCCATTAGTTATACTTTATGCCATGTATCATGTAAGAATCATGTAAGTTGACATCAAAGCAACAGCCAGCTTGTAGTTTGTTTGTCACAGGGATCGCAGCGCAATGTTTTACATGGGGCGGGGGGCGGAAGCAGACAAATTTTTTATAAACTTTTTTATTGAAAAACTTAGAAAAAGTGGAGACATAACTCTCGGTGCCCCTCCCCCTTCCCACTGTTGCCCCATTCGCTGGGTCAGAGTGCACACACGCAAAATTTAACCTCAGAATCAGTTTCTTTGAACCAAAAAAGTTATATATTACAATTTTAACAAGATTTCATAAATAATTAACGGAGTTATGAATTTTTCCGGAAAACCACATTCTAAGCACGTGTTGGCGCAAACTTTTCATTAACAGTTAATAAGTCTAAAACGTTGAGCAAAAAAATCAACTTTATTAGTATATTTAAAATGCGTAACCAATAAATCAGGAGATCAATGCGTAGTGCATTTCTGGACTTGTTTGGAACTATCTGATATCTATCACAAATACTATAACACAAACTCTGTTGGAGTGTCTATAAAAATATGGATTTACCGCTGACTATTTAAAACATCACTTAATTTCTTTTAAAAGTGATAGAGCAGATGTTATGTTTGGGGAAAAATCCGGTGTGGGAACGAAGTTGTGAAAAATATATACTAATTTATTTATTTGGCATTGTTTGAACCATCCTTTAGAGTTATCAATAGGAGATTCGATTGCGGAAGAAAATGATATTAACCATTTTCAAACTTTTGGGGATAAACTTTATTCCGTTTTTAGTCATAATTTGGAATATGAAATAATTGCACTTCTATTATCGGAAATGAAATTAAAAATATTTGATGAATATTAAATGTTCGTTGCGAATTCTCATAAGGCTGTATGCTGAACTTTGCATCATTGTGCAATCATTTTGAAAATGCTAACAAAAGTAATATGTGATTCATAACAAAGCAAGCTATGTTCAACGGATTAAGTAAACAAATAATATCTAAGCAGTTTGTAACTAATTTGGAATTAGTGTATGATGTTTTATGTGAAATATCCTCAATTTTCGAAGCGTTGCAAGAACGAGACACGACTATTATACAAGCAAATATATGGATTCACCGCACAATTTTATATTAAGAATATTTAAAAAATCCTTCAAATGTTATGACCGTGTAAAAATCAAAAACTCCTTACTTTGGAGAGGACAAAAACTTTACATGACTTTAACTTTCAAATACTTGAAGATTATTTGATAAAATTTAAAACCTGTTAATGAATTTGAATTTAGTATATGAAAGTAAAAATAACATTTTTTTTATTCATTGCTATCACATTTTAGGTAGCTAGGGTGCCCTTTTTGGGCTATTTTTGTTCCCAGGCTCCAAAAAGCGTTTTTAATCTGTTTTATAAGTAGCGTTGATAAGGCTAATTTATATTCTTTTTTATATTTTTGTACGTTGTAAACAAACGACAAAAGTAAACTGAACTAAACTAAGCAAAACCTTAATTTTTCGCAAAGCTTTCTCATTTTCATCACTACATGCGGTAGTGGTGTAGTGGTAGAGCGGTCGCTTCATAAGCGAGAGGTTACGAGTTCGATCCCCACCACGTCCCTGGTAGTAACGTGCTCAACCCGTTTCTCCGTGCAGCAGCCTTGTTCTTTAAGGTTCTTGTTTTGGAGTTATAGAGTTGAGAGAGGGTTTTACCACAAATAAGTATCCTCTTCGACTGTAGTGGCCTTCTCGGTCTTGAGGAGGTTAGTTAACAAAAAAAAAAAAAGAGTTTGACATAAGAGTGAACATAAATAAGTTTAGAGTTGTGCTGTTGACATACGCATGAGCATGCATAAGTTTTTCTTTGTTTTACAATTAAAAAATGTTTTTTTTTATTTTACAAAAAGTATAGCTTTTTATAGTAAAATTATTTCAACAGCGCAAAATTACTCCAAGTTTTTTTATTTTGCATTAAAAGATGGTAAAATGAAGGCAAAAAAAGTCTATATATTTAATCTAGGGACCTTTCCTATTTCTCATAATGGCTAGTTTTTGAACGCTAGTTAAAACATTTTTTGGCTGTTTGATAACTCCTAGGGGAGAGTGGGGTAATGTCGAACACCTAAGCGGGATTGTTATTTAAAGACACCAGTTAGACAAAATTGATCACATTTATTGCTATTCAATTAGTTTAACTATTCAGTCACAAACCCTCAAAAGCAACTTTTTATAAATCTTAATATAAAATAAAAATTTATGGCAAAAATAAAACCATTGGTGTTCGGAATAACCCTACGTACATGGGGTAATTCCGAACACACTAGGGGGCAATCACAAACACCAATGTGTAATAACGAATAAAATGCTAATTGTAATAACTTAGTACAAAATTAATTAGTGTCCTGTTACTTTCGGTGATTTATATTCATACAACAAATATACATTGCGAAATAATAATTTTATACGACAACCAAAATTAAAATCAAATATTAGCAAATCATTCATTTCATTCCTTGGAGTATTTTTATTAAACAAAATAATTTTTAAAAATGTCGATCTTATTTGTGAATGAAGTTAATATTCTTTTCAAAGAAAACAAAAAGAAATTAATTTTTCGATTAATGACATTTTTTTCTATGAACATTTGTCTTTGATCACTTCTTAAATTGTTTAAACATTTTATTTAAAAAAAATAATTTTATTTTAATATTATATATATTTAACCACTGTTTGTTACTTATTTTTTGTCAAGCTTATTTATGTTTTTCTTATACTTTTTTATTTCATCTTTATTTAACGTTCTAGCGGACCTTGATGACAACGCCTAGTGGTGTTGTACGAGTCTCTGAATTCTTTATATTAATAAAATATAAAAAACTTATTATTTATATAATATATTACTAGATTTATATTTAAAAGTAATACAAACTTATGCTAAAGGTGAAATATAATGATAAATGAATAAAAAAAACACGTTTAATCTTTTTGTACCTTTTATTCAACCGAAGTCTTCATCTTCATTCTTCAAGTCTTCATTTGGTTTATTTATTGTTGCCAAACTTAAGGCTTTATTACTTGTGGGAAATTTAGTTGAATTTCACTTGACTGACTGCATTTCAAAATTGAGCACCAATCAAATAATGAGAAAAATATGAGTATAAAGCAAGTTTTTATTAAATTTGTAACAAATGCTTTTGAATTGTGTTTTAAATAAAATTCAAATATTATAAAAGTTAATTTCAAAAAAAGTTTTTTTGCTTGTAAAGAAATTAATCTTAAAAGATAATACAAAAATTATTACAAATCAAATTGCGTGTTGATTTAAACGTAGTGGATAAAGTAAAAAAAAAAAAAATCAGTTGATTTAAGAGCTGCATTAAAAAGATTTAGGTCCTCAAACTGAGTCGGATCAATATTTTTTTAAATTGATCCCTGATTCAAAGAATTGGTTAACAAAGATGGCCCTTTTTTTTATTAAATTTCTTTTACGAAGTCGAAAATTTTTTATTCGAACAGCTGATGCGTGTAAGAAAATTTAGGAAATAACATTTCTTACCCGCATCGACTCTTGTTAGGTAAGTTTATCATAAAAACAAACCAAAAGTATTATGTATAAATTCATAAAAATCAAAACTATTTTTAAAACTCTGAAGTAAACAAAATAAACAGTTGCATTGAATTAAATAATGTTATTTTTTATAAAATGATAAGAAAAAGTTACCAATGTTAACAATCTAATAACCCAACCCCAATTGATAAAATTCATAACCTTCGCTTTAAAACAACTTTTTTTTATTTGAAAATCAAACCATCATACTCCATACTATCATGCTCAAAGTTATTAGAACACATTAGTAAGCTTTTCAAAGTTATTAGAATACATTAGTAAGCAATTTGGGTTGAAAAAGAGCCACTCTACTGATCAGGTTATTGTACATCTTGTTCATGATATCTTTAAATCATTTGATGAAAATGAATATAAATTAGGTGTATTTATTGATCTCAGTGAGGCTTTTGAAACTGTCAATCATTACATTTTATTAACAAAATTAGAAAACTATCGTATTAAACATATAAATGTTGCGTGGTTTAAAAGCTATTTGTCAAATAGAAAACAATACATTTCTTATAAAAAGGTAAAACAACCAATATTAACCAAACATGTGGGGCTCATCAGGGATCTATATTAGGACCACTCCTATTTCTTTTCTAATCTTTTCTAATGATTTAAATGAAGCTTGTACTGAACTAGATGCAACTTTACTTGCAGATGTCACAAATCTATTTTATGCAAATAATGATATAAATATTTTGTTTAAGTCAGTAAACAATAAATCTTACTAAATGGTTTAATGCCAACAAATATCTCTAAATGTAACCAAAACAAAATATACTTTTTTTCATCGTTTTTATGACCAAAATAAAATTCCTTTGAAACTTCCAAAACTTTGTATTTCCAATCAGGACATAAAAAGAGTTCCCACTTTAAAATTTCTCGGCGTGCTGATGAAAATGTGACGCGGAGAGATCACATACAATATCTCGAAAATACAACCTCAAGGATCATAGGCTTGCTATGCAGAGCTAAGCCAATTTTAAATCCAAATTGCTTAAAGCTTTTATATTTCTTGTTTATTCACTGCCATCTTAATTATGAAAATATTTTTTGGTGCAGTACAAATAAAATTAAAGTAAAAAAACTATTTAATAAACAAAAGCAATCAGAATCATTTCCAATGTGGGCCGTTATACACAATCCCAAGCATTATTTGTTAATTCAAATATAATGAAAATTTATCAATAAAATGTCTATCAAATTCTTATATTTATGTTCAAAATTAATAAAAATATATCTTCTATAATATTTTATCCATTATTCAAAATAAATCAGATTAGATATCTAACCAGATTTCAAATAACAGTTATATTCAACCCAAAAGTTATTTGCGGCGACTAAACGTTCAATTTCTACAAGAGGGCCAAACTTATGGAATAAAATATTAATTATTAAATAACTAATGAACTTAAAATATTTGCTATGCTTAAAGAGTTTAATAACAAATTGAAGCAAAAACTACCAATTAACGATGTAGCGCTCAGCTTTTTCTGGAGTTTTAATGATTGCTACTGTTAAATTTATCCAACAATTAGAGGTTTGTCATTATCGACTTAACGATCTTAGAAAAGGACTTGTTATTTCTAAAATTCTTTTTTTTTTTTTTTTTTTTTAAATATATATAAAAAACTATGGTTTATAAGAACTATTCACATAATTCAAGGTAAATGCTAGTGTAAAAGGAAAGCTTCAGGATTATGCAAATTTTTATTTTTTTATTTTTTTATTATTATTTGCCGTATATTAAAATTTACAATGAAATAAATCGTGTTAATAAATAAGCTGGAGCAAGTGGAAGATATAAACTGTCTTATCATCGAGCCCCATTTACATTGAAAAAATCGTCAGTTTATATACAAAAAAGAAAAGTAGCTAAGTACATAATAAGAATTTTACTCATGTTAGTTACAATATAGCTAATAATATAATATAAATATTACTGTTGAAATATAACGCAATATATCAAAGATTAACAACAACATAAAAGTATTAAAGTTTTTTTTACAAAATAAAACATTAAATAAAAATAAAACTGCAACTAAAGAGAAGTAATGTCAATAACTATTTTTTTAGATAGTTTGTAATTGAAAGTTTAGTACAAAACTTGTGCGAGATTTCACTAAAGTAAGACTGAAATACAATAGGAAAAAGGCCATGCTTTATTTTAAACATGAATTGCAGAACTTGGTGTATATTAAGTTTATAGATACTAAGGGGACGAAGCTTCCTCAAAAGAGGTTCACAATGAAAAGTTCCGTTTGCTTCAAATACAATACTGCATGTGTGTTTTTTAATTTACTATAATTAGTACTACCCCATACAATATTACAGTAAGAAATAAATGAAAAGTATATTTTTTTCAAGGAAGCAGTGTTAAGATATGGTTTAGTTTTATATAATATGGAAATATTTAGTGAAATTTTATTTTCTATGTATTTTATATGTGGTTTCCGTGACAAATTTTCATCTAGTATTACTCCTAAAAAATTAACCATTGGTTTCTTTTTAACAAATGTTTTATTGATTAAAAGATTAGGTAATTTTAGAGGAACATCATCACGTTTACTAGGTTTGGAGAACAAAATAAATTTAGTTTTTTCTACATTTAACGAGAGCCTATTATTTGTAAACCACTCGTTTATTTTTAATAGTTCTTCATTAAATATATTAAAGAGAACTTTTATGTTTTTGTTGGAATAAAAAAGATTGGAAAATAATAATGGTCCAAAGATTGAACCTTGGGGCACACCACATGTAATGTGTTTTTCTTTTTCAATTTTTTTATAAATAATATATTGTGACCTGTTCGCCAGGTAATCTTCAAACCAAAGTAAGTTCTTGTTTCTTACTCCATAGAGTTCCAGTTTTTTTATGATTATTATCTTATGGTTAACAGTGTCAAAGGCTTTTGACAGATCAATAAAAACTCCTAAGGTAAAATAGTCATTATTAAATGCATATGATACATGATTTTTTTTTTTTTTTTTTTTTTTTAAGTTATAAGTTTGCCGTTTAAAATAATAACAACTCTCGTATTGGTAAAACACATGGCGGGGGCAAGAAGAAGACAAAATAGTCTTATCGCCAAGCTCCCAATAATCCGTAAATAATATAGCTATCAAATCTTGTCATTAAAAAAGTTATCAAATATATAAACAAAAAAAAGAAAAATTTTTTTTTTTTTTTTTTTATTTTTTTTTTAAAAAAAAAACAAAAAAAAACAAACAAACAAACAAACAAACAAAAAAAGACAAAAAAATAGAGATAATAAATTCTAAAACTTCTTTTCAAATATAATTGAACACAAAGCAAAAATGAAAAAGAAACAAACAAACAAAAATGATATTTGAAACTATATATAAATGTTTTTAATTATTGCGATTAAGAATTCTTAATTAGGAAATATAATGAAAAGAATTTAAACTTCTATAGCAAGACCTTTAGTTTTTCATAAAAAGAAAATAAAAAATAAGTTTTTTTAGTGAACTAAGTTTTTAAACCTTTGCAAATAAAATGAAAATATATTTACAATATTTTAAAGACCAACAAAAAAATATAGCTCTAGAAGAAATCCTTCATGTTTTGATTAATTAAAATTATTTCTTTTAGTTTTGATTTAAAAATATTTATGTTTGCAAGCGTTTTGATGTCATTTCTAATTACTTTACTCCATAGTTGTGGGCCTCAAGTTGTGATGGAAAACTTAGTGGCTTCAAAGTGATTTTTAGCTTAAACATAATTATTGTTTGCATGTCTAGTAAGGTATTTGTGCTGTATTTTTTTAAATAGCGTTATAAAAATATTTGGCATCGTATCGTTATTGATTTTATACATAAAAATTAAATGATGATACATATTTATTTGGTAAGCATTTAAGATTTTTAGATGAATAAATAGTGGTTGTGAATGAGAGAGACGATCTGCGTTTGGATATTATTCTTATGGCATGTTTTTGTTTGTTAAATAGTTTGTTTAGTTTTTTTTTATTGGTGCTGCACTAAGCAATGTTAGCATAATTGAGATAACAATGAATAAAAGAGAAGTAGATTTATAATACTGACAGTTCAAATATCTTTCTTTTAGATGGTTTTCAATGACAAAATCAGATTTACTTTTTTTTGCTGGGATCATGTACCCTTATATTGTGTGACACTATATGTTTTTATTATTATATTTTGATATGAGGGCACCAAAGAACAGTAAATATGTGCTTTAGCTTCTTAAAGCAATAGGCAAATAGAAAAATAAAAACCTCAGGATCAGGATGAAATCCTTAAACTTGAATTTGAGGAACAATAATCGTCAATAATCAGGTATGAAAATGATAATGTAATTGGATTAAACTAAGACATCATCAAAGTTCTTAAGTTTCTAAAACTTCTACAGTTTAAACTAAATTTGATCAGTTAATTGAATCATTAGTAGGCCATAATCTACAATATTATCAATATTAGGAGAATTTTAGCTATATTACTTAGAATGTGCAGCTAATTTTAGTTAAAATTAGAACTACCAGGGGCGTGTTGGGGATCAAAATTGGAATTTCTCGCTTACGAGGCGATTGCTCTATAAATATTATTTATATAGAACATTAGTTTTATCAGTTTATTTTAATCACTATATTTTATGCAAGTTTGATTTAGATAAGGTTTTATTTTATAAAGTATGCAAATATTTTTAGAAATTTTATTTTCGATTAATTTTAAGTGGTTTATCCAGGTGATATTTTCGTCAAGAAGAACACCTTGAAACTTCATTGAGTGTTCTCTTTTTATAAATTGATTCCCGATGCTAATATTTGGGAGCTTTAGAGGAATTTCGTCTCTTTGATAAAAGCGATGAAAAAAAATATACTTAGTTTTGGTTAAGTTTAATGACAATTTAATTGTATTAAACCATACAGTTACTTTCAACAGTTCTTCGTTGACTGTTTTAAATAGAGTTTTTATATTACTATGGGAATAAAATAAATTGGTATCGTCAGCAAACAAAACAGAGTCTAAAATATTCGAAGCTCTGCTTAAGTCGTTAATGTAAATTAAAAACAAAAGCGGTCCTAAAATGGATCCTTGAGGAACTCCACAAGTGATTGTCCTATTGTCAGTTTTAACACTTTCATAAGAAACATACTGCTTTCTATTAGACAGGTAGCTTTTAAACCAACCTATATTTGCATTCTTAACTCCGTAATTTACTAGTTTTTTTACGATATGGTGGTCAACTGTGTCGAAGGCTTTGCTAAGGTCTATAAAAATACCTAATGTATACTCTTTTTTATCAAAGTCTCGAAAAATATCATGAATAAGTTTAAGAATAGCATGATCAGTTGAATGACCTTTTTTGAACCCAAGTTGTTTGTTGTATAAAATATTATTTGTTTCTAGAATAATTAATCAGTTCGATTACCGCATGGTTAGTTGAATTATCTTTTTTAAACCCAAATTGTTTACTATACAGCAAACTGTTTAACATCAATTAATTATAAAGTCTGTTGTACATAATTCGTTCCAATAATTTTGAGAAGCAAGGTAAGACGGAAATAGGTCTGTAGTTCGATATATTAATTTCGCCACCAGATTTAAAAATTGGAATGATTACGGCAACTTTAAGTTTTTTTGGCATACACCTAGTTTTAATGAAAGGTCAAAAATATGAAGCAATGACTGTTCAATGACATCAAAAACTGACTTGTCAACATTTACACTAACTTTGTCAACGCCCACACTTTTATTACTTTTAAGACTATTAAAAGCATTCCTTATCTCGCTTAGATTTAAATTAGATTCTTCCATATTAGTATTACACGGTTTAATATAAAATTCAAACTCTATGGTACTTGGCGGACTTTTACTCGCCAAGTTCGGCCCTACTTTAAGAAAAAATGAGTTTAGTTTTCAGCTTTTTTTTTAATCATGAATCATTTCCCCGTCAATTAAAGGTTTTGGGGGAGATTATTTTTTACACATATTTTTACGAATTATTTGTTTAATTATATTACACGTTTTTTTAGTGTCGCCGTTGGTTTTTTCCAGCAACTTTGTATAATAAATTTTTTTATAGTATTATTTTGTTTATTCAAATAAGTTTTTAAAGTTTTTGAAGTTGATTTTATTTTTATATGCTTTATGCCTTAAATATTTAACAGAAAATTCTTGCTTTTAGAGATTTTATTAGTCCCTTGGTCATCCAGGCGTTTAAAAGAGACTTGAATTTTATAAATATTTTTTTAACAGGAAATGTCATACTGTTTACAGGATTGCGCTAAAAATAGTTCATATGCATTATTGACTTCATGGGATTGTAAAATAAGATTGAAATCGATACTTTCTGATAAAAGAGTTCGAAAATACAATAAAGAGTTTTCATTGATCTTTCGCGTTAAAATTGTAAAGTTCGAGGGTGTATTTTGGGTAATGTTATTCTCGTTGACTTATTTATTGTTGGCATTAGGTTATATTGGGTTAGAGTATTTAAAAAGTATTGAACATTTTTATTTGAAGCATAATTAAGCAAATTTAAGTTAAAATCACCAGCTAAGTAAACATGTTTCCGTGTTAAACTAGTTTTGGTTAAAAAACTGTCTAAATAAGTTTTAAATTTTCTTAAACTACCATATGGTTGTCTATAAATAGAATTAATTATAACATTTTTGGTGGTTGTGTTTATAATTTCTTTGCAAAACGACTCATAATCTGTTTCATTAACATTAAGATCATTACGTAAAATAAAGTTAATTGATTTGTGGACAAAAACACTAACACCACCACCAGCGTAGTTAAAACGCGGTTGGTTAACTGATGCATAATTATTTAATTCAAAATTTGAATTTTTTCCGTTGGCTTTTAGCTAAGTTTCCGTGAAACAAACGATTTGAAATTCGTGGTTTAGTTTGTGCAATAAGAGTTTAAGATTTTTAAAATTTTTGTTATAACATCGAATGTTTACATTTAATATAGAAAAGTTATTTGTGTTCTGACAGAGATATTGAGTAGATTCAGAAATTGAATAATACTCGCTTTCTAAATTTTTAACCATTAAAATGGTTATCATCAAAAGTATTCTCATCATTAAAAATAAATGAAAATTTGACCTCCATTTTCATAAGTAAAATTTAAAATAATTAATTAAACAAAGTATTATATAGAAAGTAAAATAAAGTTGTAGAATATATAAATATGTTACGAAAACAGTATTTTACTTTCGTTCGCAGCCCAATCCCCAAGGGTTGCATGCTTTTTAGTAATTTTTGCTTGCATTTGATTGCATGCTTTTTAGTAATATAATTTCTTTGTACTAATTTTTTTTGTTTCTTTTTTTTTTAATTTTTCATAACCAATACAATAACCAAAAGTTAAAGTAGGCCTTAAGGACCGATAACTTTTATTTTATTAAGCCTTTAGAAAAACGTTTTATATTATATAGTGTTACGTTTTTTAATTTTTGTTGTCTTATATTTACGATATAGACTTAGGGGCTTGGTGATAAGACCAACTATGTCTTCTACTTATCCCTGCTATTTGTATTTATATCATGGTTTACGACTTTAATAAATTTATATGGCAAAAAAAACAAATAAAAACAAAAAACAAAAAAAACAACAAATAGCTTGCAACTTGTAAATTGAAGTAATGAAAAAATTTACAATTGGTTTAAGTACAAAACATAGGTTCCTTTTGTGTAACTTGAAATTTCCTAAATATAAACTCTGCAGGTAGAAATATTCACATCAGAGCAAACACCATCAATTGAAAACTTTTCTTATTTCTGTTGAGGTAAGTTACAATGGTATAAAACCGCGGTAGTTTTTTGTCTTTTTATGTTTACCTTTTGCTTGATTTGTCAGAATCCTTAAGTGACTAGAGACTGACTCGTGCAACAAGACGAATTACAATCTTTTTGTTAAAAAAAGCTTTTGTTTCTAGCAACTTTCTGTCAACAAACTGAATACAGACTAAAAGCACCATCTACAGAAATGCACTATTTGGGCGGTGCGTTCTTGTGGATGGTGAAATTCTTTCATATTAACTAAAAAATGTTGTTTTTAGATATGTTGCTATATATCATCTAATTTATTTGAAACAAACTTTTTCTTTCCTGTACGATCTCTTGAATATTCATTCCATTGATTAAACAGAGTAACCTCTTGAACTAGTTTCTAAGTTAATACTCTTTAAAACCACAAAAAATTTTAACTTCAAAACAAAAATACCAACTTTAACTCACCAATATGGAAAAAAACATGCCAGATTTTAACTTTTTTTTTTTTAAATATCTATCGCATACTTATTATCTTGAAATAGTTGAAGAATATAACCATCTTGTTTAAAAGTTATTGGCTGTTAAATGCAATGAAAATATCTTTTTTTATGAGTAGATTGAAACTCAATGCAAAATCGTCCACCACTTCAACAGTGTTTTTTCAAGAACAATATCAGATATTGATCTGAAAGTTTCAAAACATGCTGTTATTATATATTTGTGCAAAATCAAAAGGTCTCTGCAAAATCTGAAATGGTCCACAAGGACCTTTGCTCCTTTTGGTATGTAATAATCCAACAACTTTTTTTAAACAGCTGATTTCATACCCAGATTTTTTTGTAAATAAGTATTTTGTCATTGTACCGTTATTGAAACAAGTTTTTTGACTCTTGGTAAGTATTTATTAAAAATTTTTACAACATAGCGTTAGGACGTGGTCTTCGTGAGTCATTATGAAATTGTAATTATATAAACAGGTTTGTTTCCAGGTAGTTAATAATAAAATAAATAATAAAAGTTAATGATAAAAGTTTTTGTACCTTAAACGTTTAATTTTTGTTATAAATAAAATTTATAAAGTCTTGCACCTACTTTGGATTTACTATTTATTTTTTATCTTTTATGGTAAATTTATGGTTTTGAATTTTGTCAACAGAAGTCATGTATTTTAAAAATTATAACCTGTATATATTATATGTCACCTATTATACTCATTACGTCACCAGAGTATTTTCAAAAAATAATTTTTTGATTTAAAAGATATTGTATTTTCAGATTTAGTATTAAAACATTTTAGTCCTGAAAAAACTGGGGAGAGGAAGGGGGTATACTTTTTTTTGAACTTACCCAAAAAATTTCCTTTATACGCCCTTGATTATAACTCATCCGATTTTTGAAAATAATTCATTAGAATTAGATTTTACACAAAATAGTGTTAAATATTTTTGGTTTTTTTTGAATTTTAGAAATCTAATATATTTTTGGTTAAAAAAAATTTTGGTTAAATTATTTTAATATATTTTTAGTAAATTTTATAGTTAGAAATAAAACTTAACTCAAATGCATAAATATATTTATAAAATTTACCTTGTTTTACTTGGTTTTTATTCATTTTTAATTATCGAAAAAAAAAACGTTAATTCCAAATTAAAAAAACCTTACAACGTTTTATTAAAACTTTTGTAATTAGGATTAGTCCATAATTTACAATTTCCACAATATTATTTTTGAACATTATTCAAGTACTTTACCTAATTATTGAACTTATAGTTTTTTCTTGCCTCGCATCAGGTTATTCTTCCTGTGTGCATACTTTAACTTTTGAATATAACTTTTTTTTGAATATAAATTTTTAGGTAATCCAATCAGAATCACCCAACCCTTGTTTGAGTTGTTAAACCTTATATACTAATGTTAGTTAACTAATGATTCTCTGGATAAAGTAAAAACTGAACTGCTCAATCTAGGACAAAATCATTTGTTACTACAAAAAAATATCCTGTATATAGAATATAATATTAGTATTAAAACTCACGCTATACAACTTAAAAAACTGGTCAAGCTAACATAGACAAAACTGCTTAAAAACTAATACTATTTCGCGAAACTTAAATTAAAAAATAGCTTTACAAAACAACAACGTAATTTTGTAAACAACCTAAAAAGCCATTAAAATACAAAGATCTGATTGATTATAGCGCGGGGATTGCATTATGGTACAAAAGTTATCCTTTAGAAAATAAAAGAATAAATGGATAATAGCAAAATTATCTAAATTCATTACTATTGCACGCTTTTAAATTTTTCAATTAGGTAAAACTAAACAAAAAAAATTATTTTTAAATTTATTAACAATAGTGTACACTGGATTTTTAAATGTTTGAATTTTGACACTTACAGGCATTGTGCAAACTCCAAACTTTTGTATGTTTTTTCTTATATCAAAAAAGAATGTTTTGTAAATGTGGGGTGATTGTAGCTTGGGAACAAAAAAACCCTAATTTTTGGGCCCATCCAGCCTTTAACGTAGGAGCAATGAGTTTATAAAATGTTTTCTCTACTATTATTATCTAAATTCATATTCTTCAACAGATTTCGAATTTCATGCAATAATCTCTTTTTTTTCGAAAACTATGACAAAATAAAGTCTTAACCCTCTCAATTTGAGGGGGCTGTAAACACTGCATGGTCATAAAAACTGAACACTAAGAGACTATTTCATGAAACTTGAAATATGTCGATGAATATGAATTTAGATAAAAATATTAAAAAAGTAAATATTTTATAAACTTGTTGCTCCCACGTTAAGGGCTGGGTGGGCCCAAAAATCAGGGGTTTTTGTTACCAAGCTATGCTTATATTTTTCGATATAAGCATAAACATACAAAAGTTTGGAGCTTGCACAATGCCTGAAAGTGTCGAAACTCAAACATCTAAAATCCAGTGTACACAGCTGATTAATAATATCATATCCCACATATATTTTACAGAATGAATAAGACACAGACAAAAATAGCCTTTTTTTTTGTTTCAACAATCACCACACCACTTTTTGAAACAATCAAGCATCTTTGCTAAAAATCATTCCACGAGCAAACCAAAACAGACTTATAACTTTGACAAGAAGCAGTTCCTGTCTTTAATGAAGCAAATTTTGTATTTATTACAATATTAAAGAACGATATTGGTGATTTAAAAACTCGAACTTATCTTTTATCGAGTACACCAATTAATTGAACTTTTGTTATTTGTGTTCTATTTTTTATGCAATAACAAAATATTTTGTTCATTAAGTTTTTCTATAACGAAATTTCTTTGATTAATGTCCAAAGTGTCTTTAGAAAAATATTAAAATCCTCCATATAGCCATAATGCATTTATTGGCGTCAAATACTTACAAACTGTATTTAGATGATTGGTATATTTACTTCAATTCCAAAAAAAGATTAAAAAAATAAACGTTTCTACAAACCTAAAATAAGCAAAATTATCCCATAAATCTGTTGAACTTAAGTATCACTAAAACATTTTAATTTTCAGATAATTAGAAAAAGACAAACACAATGAACAGAGTTTATATATTTCAAATACATTCAAAAGATAATATTTGTAATGTTTAACTAAAATCTAACACCTAAGTTGCGAGACTTATGTCTGGGTCTTGATATTTATGCCTAACTGACTTAGTGTTAGTCATTGTTTTAAAATTTGGAGGTTTAGTCTTTTTTTTTTTTTCGTTTTTTAGGTGCCCCAAGAATACTTAACGGTCTTGTTACAGAGCACCGCGGAAGTGCATTTAACCAGGAAGTTTACGCCTCCTTCCTTACCGTGATGCGAAATTATGTCCAAAGCTTGTTTCGAACCAGGATCTCCTGCTTATAAAACAAGCGCTCTAACGAATTTGCATGGTGCGTGGTCTTGTAAACCCAGGATATTAATCTTGGTTTTGGATCTTTAATGTCTTGTGCTTGATTGATCTTATCAAAAATACGATTATGAATTTGAAACCAATAAAAAAACTGGGTTGCCGGACTTTCCTCCTGTTTTCCTTTAAGGAGTATTGTACCCAAGTAAAGTCTTATAATGTATTTCTTTGCGCTTTCCTGAGTTTTTAAATTACCAAATTAACTGAAAATTTATCCGCATTTACTAAATTTAGCTATAAGACGCAGAACGTTCTTAAGATATCTAAAAGACGTTCTTCGGACTCATGAAATCTTTATAAACGTCATAAACTAAAAAATTGTCCAAGCCTAAAATGGTGTTAATGTCTTAAAGACATTTGTGTCCGATGAGAGGTTATTGTGGTTTTTGTAATATTCAGAAGATGATTAAAGATGCTGCTACCTTCAATTTCGTGCTTAGTGAAGTGGCTGCTACCTTCAATCTTCATGCTTGGTGAAGTGGCTGCTACCTTCAATCTTCATGCTTGGTGAAGTGACTGCTACCTTCAATCTTCACGCTTAGTGAAAAACCAGTGACCAAAACAGGTACTACTTAGAGTTACACAAAGTATATTTTTATTTGTTGCTAAGTATACTGCATCGGTACATCGCATTAAAACGTTTAATAATAAGTTAAGTACGTTTTGTATAACATTTGTTAAGTTAGATCCATGGAAAAAGATTGTTTATATTCTTAATTTCCATTTTTGTTACTTATAATATTACTAATAGTTTGAAGATATATGATGACATAAAATATGTTTCAACATCAATGAAAATTGATTAAAATATTTTATTATATTTTGAAACGAACTATCCAAACATTATGGGAACAATTCATTAGTTTAACTGCTACATACATGTTACATAATAGGAGACCATCAGGCACGCATTTTATATATTATTAAATTTTTGGCAAATAAATTTCCCAAAAATATTATACAGGAGCGGTGAATGCATTAAGGAAAATTAAAATACACAAGAAAAAAGAAAAATTGTATTTAAAACATTCAAGCGTTTCGAAAACTAAGGTTAACAAGAGTTAATTCAACAACATTTTTTACAATAAGTGGCAAACTGGTACGCACTTATTTTACTGCCCAGTGGGCACAGGACGTTAAAAAGACGTCTTTTAAACGTCTTTTTAACGTTTTAGACGTCTTTTGAACGTTCAAAAGACGTCTTATTTAGGTCCTGTGCCCACTGGGTGTTTGACCAGTAATTGGATTACTTGGCGTATTTCATTAACTGTTTAAATTGCTGGAACGAAAATTTTAACGCTGCACCCTTACTAAGAATGATTCATTTTTTAAATTAGGAATAGGGCAGGATTAGTGGTAATAGCTTTTTGATGTTAAGATTTTAATGAATTTTTGATAAAAAGTTTTAAGATTTAATTTAGTAATTTTTTTTTTCATATTTCTAAATAGCTGTTAAAAATAAAAATAAAATTTTAAAAAAAAGTTGCAATAAAATTTTAAACTTTAATGAAGAGTTAAAAAATTGTTCCAATTTATACCTTTTACACATATTGATGTTTTTTAGTCATATTAGTTTTTAGTTATTTACTAAAAAGCGCTTTATTACAATTTTGCTAGCACAATTGCAGCATTGATTTTTAGAATTATAATTGATTATAAAGTATGAGTTGTAATTGATTGAAAAGCATGATTTATTAACATATAAGGGAAGGTTGCGTAAGATTAGCAAGTTCCTAAAATGGTATAACCTCTTTTACGGTAGACTTTTGATTTTTTCGCGAACTTTTTTGGTTAAGAATATTCACACAAGTTCATTGGTGTCATTTTTTTAATTTCTTGGTTGTATAGATAAAATTATTTGATTGTTTACTGTTAAAAAAATTGACCATCCCCTTTATAATTTTTTATTATTCTATATTTTGTAAATACGTCAGAACAATATTTTTTTATTGTTATACGAAACGATGTTATTTTATGCTTATCTTCTGCTAATTCCATGGGTTATATAAAATATTACACAAGCTGTTGTCATGCTATTTAAATTATGATTACTTGGTGTAGTTGCTTAAGATGATACGTTTTTAGACGCTCACAATGAGATGCGGTTTTTGTTTAGAAAAGCGCGTTTTTTTAAAGTTATTTATCATTAACTTTTTTAGCGATAGGAAAGATTTATTATTGTTTGTTTTTTATGGTTGAGATAATTACTTTTTACTTAAGTATAGCCCTTGAAAATACAATTTTATTTAATTTTTTTTTGTGATTTTTTTTTCCGTTATTTTGAGTTTTTTTGAGTTCCATTAAAAAAGCTCATTTTAGGAAACTGGTTCCTAAGATGATATGATTGGGTGTAATTATTTTGCTAACAACTCTCATTTTAAAAATCTCTAAGAATATTGCGAAATTTATTGCGCTCACAGAAAGTGACGATGCAAACAATAAATGGATTTTAGTGAGCAAACAATCGAATAAAGAATTTTTTTTTTCTCAAACAAAAGACTTTAGAGGTGACGCTAAAGTAATATATAAAAAACTTATTACACGCACTTTAAGGGTTAATATAAAAATTTCTTTTAATTTTCTTCTATCAGATTCCAAAAATGTAAACTTGAATGACTTCAAATCTCTTTTAGAGCAGTCGTAGCGCAGTGGTTAGCGCGCTTGCTTCATCCGTGGTCCAACGCACCTCTGTGCAGTTTTATAACATCGCTAAGAAATTAGGCGTATACTTCATTTCAAATGCTCTTTTGCGGTGCTCTGTAATACGACCGTAAGAACTTCTTTGGGCACCTAAAATAAATAATAAAATATATTTAATTTTCAGAATAAATACTTAAATTCAGATCTCAACTAAGATCAAGTTATTAACTTTTACTAATGATGTGAACACGTGATCTTATCAATAACTCAATCTTCATAATCTAAATCATCAAAAATTAAACAATTTTTATATATAAAATACTTAAAAACAAAATCCAATACAAACCTATCTAGATATATAAAAGCTACAAACTTTTTAAAAAATTATTACTCTAATCTAATTTCTAAATATAAAAAAGACTCAAAACAATTATGAAGAATATATATGCAAAAAGGGAAGAAAAACAGAAAACCTGCTTAAGTATTCTACCAAAAGTTAATAAAATAAACAACGTATGTATATGTGAACCGAATGAAATAGCAAATGAAAGAATAAATACTTTACTTATATTAAAAGTAATTTTGCTGTTAGGGTTCTTTTTATTTATATTTCCATAAATCAGTTCTTAAAATCTACCAATAATTCATATTTTTAACATGATTTATTGCTAGATCTATCAATTAAAGTGATGGAAAGAGCCATTAAATCTCTAAAAAGTAAAAAAGCGATCAGTGCAAACGAAGTTGCTGGAAACCTAATTATAGATTGCTACGAAAACTTGAACGATATTATTTTCAAAGTTTTCAAAGCCTTCATAGCGCCCATACAGTAATCTATTTTTTCCGAGAAACTAAAAATTGCAAGAGTTCTTGCAATTCACAAGTACACAAATGCTGATTGAAATAATAAAGTTTTGAACCTAATGAGTTTGATGTTTTCTGACGATACCAATTTATTTTTATCAGACAAAGACATAAATACTTTTTTTAAATTTGTAATAAGGAACTTGTACAAGTTTCTACCTGGTTCAGTTGCAATAAATTAACTTAATTGATAAAACAAAATGGATTTTTTTTTTTTCTCAACTTCCATTCCTTAACAAAAAAACCTCTTTTGCCGAAAGATTTGTCTTTTTGTTGGTAGAGTAGAAATTAAAAAAGATTCCTTTCTAAAGTTCCTTGGTATTTATCTTAATAAAAAATCTGTTATGGAAAACTCATGTTGGTTATATATCAACAAAAGTTACAGAAGAGGCTTGAAATTATTAAAACAAAATTAGTTCAAAATAACCGTATGGGAGACCGGGCTAATTGCCTCTGTTATTACTCTTTCAGCTCTGTAGCCATCACGTCACAATTTTTTGTAGAAATTAAGGCGCAGTCTTAAAAAGTATGAATTTAAGTAACATTTTAAATTTACATTCGTTATGTGAAAAAATTTTATTAGGGCCCTTCTAGGGCCTCAAATGAAACTTTTCCCACCCCAAAGTATGTTGGCGCAAACTATACAAAAATGAATATTAACGTTCCATAAAGTGCAAAGTTTATAGAATTTTTTTCACTATTCATTTTGGCATCAGTTCTCTGCCAAAAATTTAATTTTTAATAACATTTACTGGTACTAAATAAAAGTACCAAAAAAAAATTGAAAAAAAAGTTTTTTTTCTTTAATTTTTGAAAATAATAAGTTTATCATAATTGTTTAAAATTTAACATATAAAAAAAAATAATTTTTAAATATATATATTTTTTCCATTAGAAATGCTATGAGGCTATTTGCCCCGTGAAAATTTTGCCAAATTGCCCTGTATGTCTATTTTCAATAAACATATAAAAACTTAAATCGGAAATAGTAAATTAATTGTAACTGAAATTTTTTTAAATATTTTTTACGTATGACTAACTATTTTTTTTGTAAAGAAAATAAGAAGCAATATTCCAAAAGTAACGTTTTTATCCAAAAAAAAACCATAAATCTCAATATCTTTCATTCGCATACGCGAGTCTAAGTAAACTCAGGTGAAAGAAACAATGGTCAATTAAAAAAATTCAATGTAATTTTCGGATTTATCTGATAAAAGACTTTCGAGAAAAACGCAGTTCATCAACTTATCCCTGTTGCCAACCTCCCCCTGTCTCCCTAAGATAAATACTTATTTATTCAAAAACTTTGCAGAGATTTTTTTTATTTTTATTTTAGACATTCCAGTTTACATTTGTTAGTTTGTTTGAACAATATAATGAAAGAAGATAAAAATTAATAAGATTTATAAAGTAAGCAAATACTACTAACATTTTAAAAACTAGGTAAATGAAAGAAGATCAGTAAGATCTTATCGTCAGAACCTTATTCTGGTGTAAACAAAATATTAGGTTATAAAGTAACTATAAGTACAACATAATAAAGTGCACATATACATACACATATTACTTTCTCGTATACATATACATACACATACTTTATATACATACACATGCATACTTTATGGTATAGGTAATAAAATTTAATAAATAATTCCATAATATAAATATTATTGTCAAATATTGATAAAATGTGAGAGTAAATAATTTTTCAGCCTAGTTTTAAAAAGATGCAAAGAAGTAGGTAGATCAATATTTAAATTAGGTAAAACAATTTTATTCTCAAAATGTGGTGCACAATAACCTCCATGTTTTTTATCACTTTGATTATTATTGTGAAGGAATTTTATTTGTACCATTTAAAATATTTTCGTTAGGATATTGATAAAAACAATGTTCTAAAATCATTTACAAAGTTAACATATCGTGAAAGTCGGGGTCTTTTGTTGAATTTTTCAGTTTGATAAAATTAAATTAAAATAATTTTTTATCCCAACCCTCTATGTATATATGGGCGTATAGGTTATTTAAATGTATCGTATATTTGCGCGTTTTAGGTTTCTTTAAATGAATGCATACTATGCATGCATTTAATTAACCTATCTGTGCATACCTACGCCGTAAATTTATGCAATGAACTCTGTATATGTGGAACTGGACTATATATATACAAAGACTTTAAGAATAGACAAGGCAATAAACAAGACAATAGAACAGCAAAAGAAGTTGTGAGAGAAGGTTTTAAAAAACACTTCGAAGCGAAGATAAATGCACAGTTACGAAATATAAAAAAATATTTTTTGTCAAGATTTTAATAAGTGCTTTATAGCTTCATAATTTAAATAGCCAACTAACCAGTAATAGCTTGATAGCAGTTTCAATGACATTAAAACGCAATGTTTCCAAATGCGTTTTAATGTCTTCTAAACTGTTAATAAAAATTTTAGAGTCAGTTTTTTTTGTTTTGTTTTGTTTTATATTTGCGCTATACTTGATAAGGGTTTCTATATTTCCTTAAAATTTTTTCGTTTTATCAGTTTTACTTCTTTAATTTTTTTTTTCTGATTCTGATTTTTTTAAATTTTATTGTTCCTATTAATTTTTTTTTATTAAATTTGTTACTGCAGTTTACTCCGTTATTTCTTTGTCTTAATATTTTTTTATTTTATATGTTTATAAAAAAAAAAAAAAATTAAGACAAAGAAATAACGGAATTATTCTAGTTAGTTTGGAGTTATATTAGTTCTAGTCCATTGACAAGTTTTTAACAATATGATTAACATCGAACTTAATTTTATAAAGTATAATTAGGTTTTTAATTTTTAATTTTATGGTTAATAAATAGAAATGAATAATATTTTACTAAAAGACTTTTCAAACGTATAAGCGCATAATTTTTCAAATAAACAACCTTGACTAGCAATAATATGAAACAGATTCGTTTAAAACTGAACTTGAAACTTTAAAAAAGAGTTTCACTGCAATACACATAAATATTAGAAGTATAAATAAATTGTTTGACAAACTAAAACAGTTCGTAATACAATGCAATTACTTATTTATATGATTTTCCTAAAATAAACATGGCGCTCCGATAAATCGCCTTAACCAAGGTTCAAATTGCAGATTATACACCAATAACTTTTGAAAGAAAAAAAAAAAAACAATTGCAGGAGGAATATCCGAAATGATAAAGCGAATAAACTAGGAAAAGTTCTATGTTGACAACGAATTCTTTACAATTGAGATAATCAAAAAAACAGAAAATCTCTTAGTCTTTATTTTAGTCAATAAAAATTTTAAAAATATTGTAGATTTCACCTGTTTAAGACTGTTATGTTGTATTTAAGGAAAATAAAGATTTTATTTTTATCGGGTATTCATGAACTATTTTTTTAAAACATTTCTGGAGAATTCTTATTTTTGTTTTATACGAAACTTATCTTTGATTTAAACAAAAACATAAAAACTTGGTGTTAATTGATTATTAGTAAATTGATTATTAACCTTTATTAGTTTTTCCCCCTTGAAAAGGCGCATTACCAAACAACCAGGCTAAATAAACTTTTCCTGTTTTCAATAAAACAGACTTTTTTTTTCCATTATAATGACTTCACTTATTTTATTAATTCTCTTTTTAGCATACTCTATTGAAACCGTTTAGGACTAAATAAGCTACAGAAATAGTTGAACCATTTGGAAATGAAATATATTAAAGAATCCAATGTATTTAAAATAAAAGTTGTTTACATTATCTTAAAAACTCCCTATTAATGTGAAATATGAAATAATGGCATTGTATTTTATTCATATTCTTTTTAAAATTTATGGAGTGTTAAGAACATATAAAATATAAATAGAAACATTGGTATAATTTACTTTTGCAAGTAAATGTTTTTGAGCATATTATGTAAATTTAATAGTTGTGTAACTTAACTGGTTGTTTTGATTTAGTTTATAGGAAAAATTATTGTGATGTACATTATCCATATAAATACATTCTTAAGAAACAATTATATTATAAAATAACACAAGTTATAATAAAATATTGTTATATTAAAATATACAATTTTTAAATTATGTAAAGAGATATTTAAATACACAATCTTAATGCCCCGTTTCGTTAAAAAAAAGAAAACTTTAAAACTTTATTTTATTAAATCTTGCTAATAAATACATGAAATCTAAAAAAATCAATTCAAAAAACAAAAGCATTTACCAATGTAGTAATTACAACAGCATTTTAATTTAAAGAATGAAAAAAGCAAATTGGTGTTATTGGTGTCACAAACAGCGATATATCTGAACCCAACTTAAATATACAATGAACTCCAATGGTTACTTTATGCAACTGGTCTATTTCTAATTACATACTATTTATATAATATTACTTTAACATCTAGTTAAGAAATATGTTTTCTATATAAACTTTAAAAACCGTTCTAAATAAGAAGCTATTTTTTTTATTATAAGTGTTTTTACAACTTAAATCCGATAATAAAACTTAAATCTAATTCACTTTGGGGTTAAGGAAAAATTATAATTATATGCAACATTAAAATATTATATTAATTTTATTTATTTTTAGATTCAATTTTATTCTTGGGTACTTCTGCAGACGTACTAGACGTACCCTAGATCCGCCCCTGATTTATATTAAATTTATATATAAAATAAAAATTTACGTTTTCAATTTAATGAAATAAAATATTTCGAATCGCTGCGCTTTAAGGTCTTCAAAACTATGATTTTCAATGCTTTTTTTGCGCCAAAAATATTATAAAATATTTAAATGTAAATAGTTGCGTTTCTGATAAAAATCTAATAAAATACGACAAACTAAAACACTTTCCTATTTGAATGACTAAACAAGTAGTAATAAAGTTGACTTGCTAAAATATTTTTTATGTTATATTTATCAAATCCCCTCCTCTTTATCACAAATTGTAACAAATTTTGGCCTTCCTCTAAAGCGTGACGTAATTTATAGACTTCCTTTTTATAATTTTGTTAAGTTTGCTGGCTTGTAGGCCAGGGTAAGCGAGGTATAGCTCGTTTTCTCCAGCGCTTTTTTTTATTTTTTTTTATTTTTATTTTTTTTTATTTACACTTTGCCGATAAAAAAAAATTTACAGTCGTAACTAATAAAAAAATAATTACATGACCGGGGCTAGAAGAAGACAAATTTAGTCTTATCATTAAGCCCCAAAAAATGCGTCATTACTAGACAAAATATAGTTTGACAATAAAATATAGTTTCAATGTATATATTTATATTTATAATACGTTTCATTGCCAATTAAGTAAAAGCAAATAAACAGTATAAAAAAAAAGTAAAGGATTAATAAATAACGCAAAAATAAAAAATAAATTTCTCAAAAAGAAGATTATCATTTAAAATGATAAAAATATATGTACAATTATTGATTAATTACGGATTAATAATCTAAAGTAATTATAAAATAATCTAAAATATTAATTAACTATTAATTATTGATTTCTAATATAAAGAAGTTTTATTAGAAAAAATTTAATTAATTTTCAGTTAACAAAAGTAATTGCTTAAGTTTTGTTTTGAATTGGTTTAGAGAATAATAAGTTTTCATTTCATTATTTAATATTATGTTCCATAACTTTGGTCCTCGGTTTACAATAGAGAATTTAGTAGCGGAATAAAAAGTTTTGGATTGAATATAGTTGTATTTTGAAAATCTAGTAGGGTATATGTGATTTATTTTTTCAAAAATTGAATAAAATAATATTGGTAATATATTTTTATCAAGTTTGAACATGAAAACAAGAACTTGATTGAGGTTTAGTTTATATAGATTTAGGATATTGACTTCATTAAATAGTGTTTGTGTGTGTGAGAAGTGATCTACGTTTGAAATTATCCTTATAGCCTTTTTTTGTTTGCTAAGCAACTTTTTTATTTTTGTTGCGTTAGTGCTACACCAAGCAATGTTCGCATAACTTAAGCAGCAATGAATAAAAGAAAAGTAAATTTTTTTTTAAACAAGATCGATGTAATAACTGCTTTGCCTTGTATATTATACCTAAATTTTTTGATATTTTATCTTCAACTACACCTATATGTTCCCTCCAGGTTACATTTTCGTCTAGAAACACGCCTAAAAACTTTATTGACTGCTCTCTCTTTATTAATTGATTGTCAATAAAAAGGTCCGGAAGTTCTAAGGGAATATCTGATTTTTTATGTAGGCGATGGAATAAAGTGTATTTTGTTTTAGTAATATTTAATGATAACTTGTTTGATTTAAACCATTGGGTTAGTTTGTCTAGTTCTTTGTTTAATGTTTGGAATAATATATTGATATCTTTATTGGAATAAAACAAGCTGGTATCATCTGCAAATAAAATTGTATTTAAAATGTTATGTTAAATATTACGTTCTCCCTTGCGCTTTTTTTCTATTTCTATTTAAAATATCGCAATAGAGTATTCAGTAAGTTACAAGTTATAAATTAGAAATATTTTTTTTAATTTATAAATTCAAAAGTTATAAATTAGAAATATTTTTTTTTTTCAGTTATAATGTTAGTCGTGATACAATAAAATAAACTGATAAAAGTCATTATATATATATATTATATAATATATATATATATATACATTATATATATATATATATATATATATATATATATATATATATATATATATATATATATATATATATATATATATATATATATATATATATATATATATATATATATATATATATATATATATATATATATATATATATATATATATATATATATATATATATATATATATATATATATATATATAAAGCGTGAAAACAGTGTAAAATAGGTTTTCGAAAGAAGATCACTAAAATCTTATCATCGGAACCTTAAAACAAAATTAAAAAAAAAAAAAACAAAAAAAAATATAAATAAACTTCTTACATAAGCAAAACTGTAAACAATATAAACGACATATATAAATATAAAAACAATATAAATGGTTGTAAACAACATAACTACAAAACTTTAGAAAAAAATAATAAAAATTACAAAATAAAGTTAAATAATAGATAAAATAATTAGTAATACTGTAAAGTTATATTGATGGAAAGAATTAAATTTGTCATTTTATTTTTGAAAAGATTTTGGTCGATCAAAATCAAAATTTGACAAAACAAGTTTATTGTATATGTGCGGTGCACGATAGACAAGACAAAATTGATTGAAATTTGTTGGACAAATAGGTTCGTTAAAATTTTTTTTTTTATTGGTTAGCATTTGTTTGACTTGTTTGAAATAGTTTAAAGGATAGAAAATAGTTTAGAAATATATGACACAGTAGAGATAAAACACTTAGATAAAATGTTACTGATTTAACTTTTTTACCAAGCGTATACAAGCAATAAAGATAATGAAGATTAACTGATTACATAATAATCAAGATTTGAGGCAAGTTTGAGGGCAAAATTTTTTTGCGAATGAAAGAGGGTCCATTTAGTTTTGTAAGTATTTAATGATAATTTATTGGATTTGAACCAGTGGAATAAAAGTTTAACGTCTTTATTTACGGTGGGAAAAAGTTCGCTAATATCACTCTGACAGATAAATATATTAGTATCATCAGCAAACATGATGCTTATCAGATTAGGAGCTTAACTTAAATCGTTTATATAGATTAAAAAAAGGAGGAATCCGAGGATTGAACCTTGTGGAACTCCACAGGTTATATTTAAACTATTACTGAGATAGTTGTCATTACCAACAACTAATTGTTTTCGTTTACTCCCTAATTTCCTTTTTTCAAGTTGGATGTGATGATCAACCGTATCGAAGGTTTTCGAAAGGTCGACACTTGAAGTAACATGAATCCCAGAAAAATCCAGAAAAACTCGGAAATTTTTTTACACTTTTATAAAGTTCAATTAAAATTTTTTTTTATAACTTTTTACAAATATTTTGCATATATTAATAAGTTTACGAAATGTAGGTGTAAAAGATTTAGTTTGTCAAATATAAAAAGTGTGTTTAAACAAGGAAAATGGTGATCTCGTTGATAAACTTGAAAAAAATATAAAGGTCATGGAAAACATTGTGAATTTAAAAAGCTCAGGAAAACGTTCTTTAGTCAGAGAATGCTCAGATAAAAATTTTATAAATTAAAGTGGCAAAGCTAAAATAACAACAATAATATCACGAAAAATGTGTGATATTATGGTTGTTATAAATGGTCGGGAGAAGGAAAAGGGGAAGAAATTCCGAAAAAGTACTGTCTGACTTCCCAAAAAAAACAGGTCCCCAAAACTTTAACCTATTGACTAGCCGACCATGTTCAACAAAAAAACAACTAAAGGTTGAAAATTATTTTTTTTTGAGGAAGGAGGGGGGGGGGGGGAGGGGAGCGCCACTGTTAAACTGCCCCAGAGATTATATAAAGGAACTGGAACATATATAAAGGAATATGTCTAAAAGAACTGGAACAGAAGAAGATATAAGGTGTCTTTTTAACCAAGTCTCGTTTACATTAAATTTGCATAAAATTGTCAGTATGTATACAGTAATAAAAGTAATATTTTTTTTTTAATAAAAATATAAAAACACGTCTAATTGTACATGTTGAAATATAATGCTAGAAGAAAGGCGCCTATGATGGCATACTTAACTTTGAATATGGATACATACCTTGTTACATCTAGATCAATATTATTTCTCGGAAGTTTTTATCAGTTCTGTTTTTTTATAAGTTATTCTTATTTAAAAAAAAAATAACAGAAAAAGTATGCCATCATAGGCAACCACTGCTCCTATGATGGCATAGGGGAGTATGGGGGCTGGTTAGGATCAAGGGTATCCTGATGATTTCATATAACTTTAGAGTCTTCCCTCAAAAAAGCCAGAAATTACTCGCAACTATCTTAACTTAGAATTTCACTCTACACAGCAGCATTTCAAGTTTTGCGCATGCGCATTGGATATATTGCGTTAAATGTATTTTTTGGACAAAAAAAGAAACTTTTAAAGCATCGCTTTCTTTTTGCTTTGATTGAAAATAAGTTTTTCTTGAAAAAAAAGGTTTTATCAACTCATCAATATTGCAACACACCCAACTCGTCAGTATGCCATCATGGGAAGAAGTCATCAATTTCATTAAAACAAGCTGTATCTGCCTTGTTCAAAAGATAAAATTAAAGTAAATATTCCACTAAATGCACAAAATATAAATACAAAATGCATGAAAATTCCCTCCCTGCACAGTTAACAATAAAACCACAATCTTAAACATACGAAGGGAACAAAACTACAACCGCACATTCCAAAATCGATTTTTGTTGATTGTAAAAGCAAAATTTGTGCACAAGTGACGTATTTTCCCTAAATTTAATTTAAAGTCAGTACAGTCATGTAGATCTAATCACTTTTTCACCAAAACCAATTTTTATGGAAATATGACCACCATCCAGTTACAGGCGCCATGTCACCATAGGCGTCTTTTCCCTATACGTTAAAGATTAACAGCGATTTAAAAGTAAAATAGTTTTATAACAAAGCAAAAAAAAATTTAACAACACATAGTTATAAAAAAACTAAAGAAAACATTATCAACTTTATTCATTTTATTCATCAAAAAAAGTTTTTGATTGCAATTACTGTGATAACCAAGCGTCTAGCATGTTTTCTAGAATAAACAGTGAAACCTTAAAGTCATTATTATCTCGATTATCAATTCAATTATCGATTTAAATCGATTCAATTAAAATTGCAACAGCAGAGAAGTAGAATTAATAACAGTTTAGACTTTTAATATTGCAATAACTTTTATATAACATAATATACAATAACCTTTTTTTTAAAGTTTTTATTTAATGAGCACTGACTTACTGAGTTTTTATTTATTTATTGGGAAGCTGTGGTGTTTTAGTAGTGCACTTGACTCAGAAACAAAAGATCCCTTGTGTGAACCCCACCTCTGGGCAAGTTTTATAACATCGGTAAAGGAAGGAGGCGTGAACTTCCATCCAGATGCTCTTTCGCGGTGCTGTGTGATAAGTCCGCAAGGAATTCTTGGGGAACACAAAATAAACAAATAAAATAAAATAACAAACTTATTAAATGCTCAATTGCGGTGCTCTAAGTTGATATAGGTGACAGCAAATCCTGAAAGGACTTCTTAAAACAAACAAAAAAAAATTTATACTACATATGCTCTGGTTTTTATATTAATTTAGGTAATTTTAAGTAAAAATTTCACGATCATTGGAAACACAATTTAACAACCTTTATTTCTTCAAAATTTGAAAGAACAATGCCATGTTTTATCTACGTCAATTCAGTTCTGTTGGTAATAATTCTTTAATTAACCAGAATAAATTCGATGGAATAGACACATTTAAATTTAAATTAAGAGGGTTAGGGGTAACAAAAAATGACTAAAGTTCATCACCAAATTAAAAAAAAAAAATTAAAAAAAAAATATTAAAATCTTATTTAAGAAAAAATTTTATTTTAGCTTTTTGAGTTTCAAAAGTTTTTTGTTTTATATTTCATGTGATATTTATATTGTGATAAAAGGTTAAAACTTTTTAGTTAGGTACATAAACTGATGTGTTTTCATTTGATGCATGCATGCATTACTGCTGAAATATAAAACATTATATTAAATTGCTAGCCTACCAGTGAGCTTGCAATGAGCTAGTTATAGCATCAAGTTTAGTGTAATTAGAACTCTTTTAGTATAACTGGTTTATTTGAAAATAGCGTGACGTCACGTTAACTTAACTAAGCCAACAAGCTCTAACAACAACCAACAACAACTTAACTAAGCCAACAAAAATATGCAATTATCAAATTAGAAAAAACATCGTGGAGTGTAGGTAGAGCACGATATTTTCGGACAGTGGGGCATTGCGGCTTTGTTATACATGAAGCTTTATATCTCAGCTGATAATTTCTTTTTTTACAATTTGTTTAAAAAAATTTAAAATTTTTTTGATAAAAAACTTTAAAATTTTTTTTTTCATTATGAAAATAAACAAAAAATTATTACGAACTTTTCTTTAAGTACCAAAAAGCTTTTAAAGTAATCGCATTAGCGAGTTCGCGTAAAACTAAGTTTTTGTATTTTCTTATACGATACAGTGATACAAATGTTGTACAAATGGTAATTTGTTTTACAAATAAAATGTGAAAGTTTCTTTAACATTATATTTTTTTATCCTCTTTTAGAATCTGGTTTTAAAAATGTATCTAGTATTGAACTTTTTGAATACAATTATTTATATTTAAGTGATTTTTGTGCGTCTGCTGTTAAAAAATAACTGTTATATTTTAAATATTATAATATAAGATATTTTAAATGCTATAATATAAAATACTGTTATAAAAATATATTTTGGAATTGAGTAGCGCAACAATTGTTTCTTGACTTTCTTATTTCATATTTTATTGCTGCGCTGTATCGGTTTAGAATATTATTTGATGTATTAGTAGGGCTACCATGGTCCTGATTTTTACGGAGGAGAGCCCAGCGCTAAACTAGTTAAAGTTAAAACTTTTATCGCGTTCTCCAGCGAAAAAATCAGGACAATGGCAGCCCTACGTATTGGGATTTATTATTTTTGGTGATGAATAACTCCATTATATTTAATTTTCATTCTCTATAGCATTTAAACCATAAACCAGCTTTTGTTTATGAACATCTACATTGTTTATGAACATCTACTTTGTTTATTGATACAATATTTTTGTTTAAAAAAAAGAAAAAATACTAATTGTGTATATTCGTCGTTCTTTTAACAATTTGTTGAACTCGTGCAGGCAATCGGAAGCTTTCGATAACTATTTAAAAAATAAATTTTCCTTGTATAATATACCTTGTTTAATCTCTTTTGTATAATATGCATTTTTTACGCTGCATTCTTCTGACTGTAAAAATAATTTAAATAAAGTGAAAAAAACTATAACTTTTCAAAAGAAAAAAAAGTCTGAAATTTTTCTTTATTAAAAAACATACATACATGTTTTTTCAGTTTACATATCGTTTAATATAAATTTGGACTCTACAGATTTTACTTAACAATATAATAATTGAAACATAAATATAATATAAAATAATACACGAAGAAAATAAAATCTAAAAAAAATTATCTCAAAAATAATTTTGTATACAATGAGTGACGGTGCAGGGAAGTTGCATAACACCCGAGCAGAATATTTAAGTCATTCAATATCAAAGAAATCAAGAACCTAATTTTTATAAAAATATATTTTTGTATCACCATCCTTCCTAAAAATATTTCTGTATCCGTCAGTCTATACTACCCGTTAAAAAAATATTTCAACATTGAAGTTTTGCGCCTTGGACTCTCTCACGAGTAAAAAAATAGTTTCACCTAACGCAAAACTTAAATAAATTTTTTGTTATCTAAAATAATTTGATTAATTTTTGAAAATATTGAAAAAAAAATATTGAAAATATCGAAAAATGAAAGAACATAAACTACTACTAATTTTAAATATATTATTTGAATAAGTTCAATTCAAATGTCTTCTATTTAGCTCTATTTTTTCAAAATTGGTAATGAATTTTCGTAATCGTTGTCGAAAAAGCGACAACGTCATTGATTTCCAAATTAAAACACTATTTGAGGTATCAGAAGTATTAGGCTGTTTATTAATATAGACTAAAAGATTTAATTAATTGACAGTATGTTTGAGCTGCTCAGTGACGAATACAGGAATTTTGTTGGGGAAGAGAGAGGGGTACTGAAATATTTTTGTATTTTGTATCCCATTTGCGTCAAAAAAAAAAGTCCTCCATTTCTAATATATTTTAGGACTTTCAGATTTTGGTATTGAGGGGGAGAGGATGCATCATCCCCTAACTCATCACTCCCCTTAACTTTCTGGATCCGTCACTGGAGCTGCTCTAACTTCGTTCTTTAAACTTCTTCATGTTTCTTTGACAAACCTCCAATTTTAATAGCGGTTGCTTTCAACTTTATAAAAGGTTAAAAAAAAGTTCGAAAATACTCGAAAAGCAAAATCTTTGTAATTTGAATGAATGAAAAATAAAAAGCTATAAAAGTCATTCAATATATTCGATCAGTTTCATGATAAAATTCAACCTAAAACGGACATATGCATATGTAAAAAATAAAGTTTTTCTTTTCTGTTTTATATAAATATTTTTTAAATATTTACACACATAGTTAAAATAAATAAAATAAATACCTTACCTAAGTAAGGTATTTATTTTATTTAAATACCTTAACCTAAATAAAATAAATTAATTAACGCAGACTTTTTTTTCACGTAAAAATAATTTTCGGTTTATTGAATAAGTATATATAAGTATATATAAAAATTAAGTGCGTTAAAAACAAACGTAAAACAGTCTTTCATGGAAAGCCACAACAACAAAATAAAAACGATCTTATCTTTTCTCTTAATTTTAAAAAGTTTATTATAACAAAGTTAAATAACAAAAACAAAGCACAATATTTCGTATTGTTTTCTTACAATAAATTTGCATATATAATTGCAAACAATAAGAGTACTTTACTCAAAAAGTAATGAGTAAAAAATTAACTTAAAGCGGACATTAATGAGAAAGTAAAATTATGAATAGAAATGCTAATAAACGAAAGTTTAGACTCTTAATAACTTAAATGCTAACACTAATAATAACAATACTAATAACAATATTAACAAATAATTTGCTAACTTAAAAGTTTTCATGTCAAAAATGTTTTAGAGAAACAGTAAAAACAGTTCTGTTTTCTTGGTTCAAAATTGATTGTATATGTTGTATAAGATATACACTTTACAAAATATTGGATTATTTTTTTATATAAGGTACCAATAAACATATATAGCGAATAAATAGTATTTATAAACAATTGTAACTTAGATATAAAAGAAGAATTTCAAACAAACTATGAAAAACAAGATTTTAATAAATGTCTGTTTTAGGACACGTTTTTTTTATTAGGAGATATACACTGATAAAAAAAGAAAGTGAAAAGTTTGAAAAGTCCATTAACCAATCGCTTTTTTTTTAATTCTATTTACTTTATAAACAATTTTAAAACTTATAGTCTAAGTTTTAATAACTTAAACCAAGTAACTTAGCTAAAATTTAATCGCAAAACGCAAAGCGAACAGCAAATTGTCCGCTTTACGAAACGATCCGTTTTAGGATGGATTTTTAATACATATATGTCCGCTTTAAGCTGATTTACAAACATATATATATATATATATATATATATATATATATATATATATATATATATATATATATATATATATATATATATATATATATATATATATATATATATATATATATATATATATATATTTCGTAAATTGTTGATTTATTTTATTGATATATGCATCAAAAAGCGATATCAAAATGCAGTCGGCTATTATAAAAATCAGTGTTGAATCACCAAAATAAATGTTTGTTGATTAAACGTTAGAAAGCAACATTCGATCAACGTTTTTTGTAAACACCAAATCAACGTTGATAAGTGGCTAACATTTTGGACAAAAAATCAATATGGAATCAATGTTGACGAGAAACATTGAATCAACATCAAATCAACGCCTTATTTTTTCGCGGGTTCACACTGTAGCTAACCATCCCCTCCCTCATGTGATATTTGGTTTTCCCATCTAAGACTTTCACGTATTATTTGAACAGCCGAGTACGAGTGTGAGCTTAATTAGAACCCCCCCCCCGTCTATTAATTCCACATTGGAACTGAATGTCAAAACTATTAACTAAAAGCTTTCAGTGTAAATTAGCCTTAAAAAATAGAAATTAGTAACTCGCTAATTAAAATAAAAACTTTCAGTTTTAATTAGCCTTTAAAAATCGTCAACCTATAGACGACAACGTTTGACGTCAACAATTTATCAGCTGAACTAAAAGTTGTTGGAAGAAAAATGTTTGGCATTCAGTTAAAATCAGAAAAGTAACAAATAACGGATATATCCAAAAAGTTAAATATATTTGAATATATTAAAATCTAGGCAATTTCTTTCTAAATATTTGTCAATTGCACCCAAAAGACTGCATGGGGGAATATGCAATTCATTGATTTCTGCAAGACAAGTAACAAGAGGATAATAAACTAAATCGCCATCAGCAAAATTAATTATACTAAAAACTAGTTATTACTGAACAGTTATAATAAAAGACGAATAACATTTTAGTTAGGTTAGGTTAGGTAAGTGAAAAACTACAGTATGAACGTTGACCCGATGAACAAATGATTTAATTTATAACACTGAACCTTGCGCCAATAAGTTAATTTATATAAGTTATATAATAAGTTATATAATTTATATAAGTTATATAATTTATATAAGTTATATAATAAGTTAATTTATATAAGTTAATAAATAATTATAAATTATATAGTTAATAAATTATATAAAGTTTATAATTAAAATAGATTATTTATTACTTAAATAGATCATTTCTTGGTGTCTGGTACACACTTGTGACCAACGGGTCACAAGTGTGTTCCAGACATCAAGAAATGATCTATTTAAAAAAATAATGTCTAATGTTTTAGAGACCAAAAATATTTATGAAAATTTGGATAAATTCTTTCTCATTGATATAAATGTTGAGGAAGCTCTTGCAGTAAAATGAATACCAATCTCAGCAGTAAACCTTATCAAATAATCAGAAACTCAGCTCTTATACATAATGTACATATTTACCCTACCTTGCACGATATTTTAGTTGAACAATTGAAATGCTATCCTGAAAATATATATTTTTCTGAAATTTCTTCAAAGTCTTCAAAGCATGTTAGATCACAGTGTTTGTAGAATAACTGAAATGATTGGTATGCCAAATGTGGTCAAAATAACGAAATATTTGAAGTTTCCTAAGGAAAGCTTGGTTCTGATGAACATCAAGCCAAAGTATTTATAAGCAGAAATACAAGACAAGCAACATAATCAGAGAACTTAAGCATGAAGAAAACATCTTCAGTACAGCTTTTGTACCTTTATTGCTCAAAGTAGGATATGACAAAGTCTGGAAAAAGGGAAATCCTTCAAGTTGTCACTTTTTGTATACTTCTTCATCTGTAAAATTAAAAGAAAAATTTTATCCAGAGAAGCAGAATCAGATCTAAAAAATCAATTAAATACCATTTCACAAATTTTTTAATATTCAAGAAAAATGGTGACCTCAGCCATAGATTTGATTTTACAATGTTTGATAATAAAGTAGTTAACACACTTTTAGAGACAAAATCCACTCAATTCTGCAATGTGTGTAATGTTAAACCCAACGAAAAATATTGATTTAGCAAAAGCAAAAACCGAAAACAAGTCAGAGGATGAATCTATGGACTATGATCAATGAGATGCACTACCTTCTACCTACCTTCTAGTAAAATCATATCCAAAATTATTAGGCTTATTTTTAGAAAACATATCGAGGAAAAACTGTTACCAGATTAAATTATGAAAGAAATTGCAATATAATTGATAAATCTAAATATTATTACGGTAATGAATAGTGTGCATAGTTACGCCTAATGTTTCGCCTATTGTTCGTATTTTGATACTTACGGTTCTGTATTCTGTAAAATACACTATTTCTTAGTTTTTAAGTAGTTTCTAGCCTTTTTTATGCGCGGTTACATTTTCCACGCGGTCTTTCAAGTTACTTAACTTGAAAGACCGCATGGAAAATGTAACCGCGCATAAAAAAGTTTGCGAATTTGAGATGATGCTTGAGATGCAAAGCCTGCGAATTTGAGATGATGTACTTTTATTCTCAAGAAGAGTTAATGTTTTTCATTGTTTAAAACAAAAATTTAAATAATCGTTTGTTCGTTGTTGGTTGTTTTTACTATTCTAATTTTTATAGCCTGTTTTCATTTTTTAGAAGAAGTTAGAAATAAAATGACTGGTAAAAAAATTTTTTTTAGTACAATGTTTCTTTTTTAGTAAAGTGTTTCAGTTTTGTCTTCAGTCTTTTTAGATCATATTAAGCAAGTATTGTTTCATTTTTTTAGAGCAGTAAGAAAGAGCTGAAGGCCTTTTTAGTAAGTATATAGTGTATAGTAGTTTATTTATAGTTTATATTAGTAACATAGTTATATTAGTTTATTTATAGTTTATATTACTTTATATAGTATATAGTAGTTTATTTATAGTTTATATTAGTTCAAGTTTATTTATAGTTTATATTAGTAAGTTTATTTATAGATTATAGATTAGGATTAATGAGAATACAAATTTTTTTTTAGACAGGCTAGCTGACAGCGACTTAAGTAAGTTTTATCATTTAGATTTTATTTGAGTACAAATGTAGCATTAGCAATTTTATTGTATATAATTTTATCTCAATTTTTATTTTTAGACAGACAGATTTTTAGATTTAAAAACTTCTTTTGAATATTCTTTTAAAGCATTGAATATGTTTTAAGTATTTTAAAAAATTTTGTCATTTAGGTGTGGTAGCATCATCAGTTGGTGCAAGTGGTAGTAATGTCTTTTATTTTATTTTACAGCAAATAGTAATGTTTTTTAATTTATTTTAAAAAGAATCAATAAATATTGTTTATTTAAACATAATCATCAGGATAACATATATAAGATAGATAAAATAGCTTTTTTATTTAATATCTTTTTATTTAGTTATAACTTCAGTTGCACCAGCCACAACAGGTAACTTCGTACATTTATTTTAATATACTTGAATTACATTTGTTACTTAACTTTTCAAGCAATAAATATTGTTTATTTCAACATTATCGTCAAGATTGTATAAATAAACTTTTTATTTGATAATTTATTTTAGTTGCTTCTGGATCAACTTTAAATAATGGTAACTCATTAATTCATATTTTATTATAGATAAATGTAGATAAAAAATGTAAGTTGGAAATTTTTGTAGATTTAAAAGCAGTAAGCTTTTTTCTAAAGGTTCTTTCTATTTTTGGATTAAATCCACTATCACTAAATTTGTTCTATGTTTATATAATGTACTTTAATAATTTTTGTCATTTGAAAAAAATTATATCAATGTTAAATTACACCAGGTTGTCGAAAATAGTTATAGTTTAATGATAATTTTTTTTTTTTTTTTTTTTTTGCCGTTAAATAATACATACAGTTTCGAAGCACATAAATAAAAATAAATATTGGCAGGGCAAGAAGAAGACTAATTTAGCCTTATCACCGAGCCCTATTCTCACGTATTTACAAAAACCGTAATATTTAAATATCTATAGTTAACAAACTATTTATAAAAAAAAAAAAAAAAATAAAAGTAAAAAAGTAAAATAGGTAACAATTCCTTATCATTTAAAGAAAAACTTAAAGAATAAAACTTTAAGGAAAGAGTAAGATCATTTTTTCAGAATAAGAAAAAATAAATAAGATATTTTGATTTATTTAAGAATTAAAAATTTAAAGTAAGATTTAAAAATAAAAAGTAAGTAAATTAATATACACCATAGAAATAACAAAAATAAATTAGTCAACTTCATAGAAATAACGTAAATAAATTAGCAAACGTCATAGAGGTAATACCATAAATAAGAAAATAAAACAAAAAAAAAAAAAAAAAAAATGTTGATACACTCAGTGACATAATTTTGTATTAATTATTTTATGTATTTGAGTTTTAATTAAAAAAAACATTTAAAATCGGATATATTAAAATCCATAAGTAAAAATGCTTGTTTTGATTCATTTTTAAACTGCTCTATACTAGTTTTATGTGTATTTACAATTTTGGGAAACATTTTCCACAAGTAGGGTCCACGATAAAGAACTGAATATGAAGTTAGTTTTGAATTATATTTTGGGACAACAAAGTTGTTACTTGAAAATTTTGTTGGATATTTATGAACTATTTTGTCAAAATAGGATTGAAATATTTTAGGAGATAATCCTAAATTTGTTTTATACATGAACATTAAAACTTGGTGTAAGTTGATTTTATATATATTTAATGCTCCAAGTATACGCAGAAGAGGCTCACAAGGTAGTGTTCTAATAGCTCCAAAAATTATTCTGCACGCGTGTTTTTGTTTACAGTACAATTTTTTTAATTTTGTATGGTTTGTACTTGACCATGCAATATAGCAGTAAGTTAAATAACAATGAATAAAAGAGAAATATAAACTTTTCAAAGAACTACTGCTTAAAAATGGTTTAGCCCTATATATCATTGCTAAATTTTTTGATATTTTATTTTCAATACTTTTTATATGTAAACTCCAACGTAAATGTTCGTCTAAGATTACGCCTAGAAAGTTTACTGAGTTTTCTCTTTTAATGTTAGTGTTATTTATTATAAGATTAGGCAATTTGATGGGAATTTTTTTTGATTTATTAACTTTGTTGAACAAAATAAATTTGGTTTTATCCACATTTAGAGAAAGTTTATTACTTTTGAACCACTCATTAACTTTCAATAACTGTTCGTTTGTTGTTTCAAATAGTGTATTAATATCACTGTGGGAGTAAAAAAGATTGGGGTTATCTGCAAAAAGAATACAATTTAATGGGTCTGTTGCTAAATTTAAATCATTAATATACACTAGGAACAACAGTGGTCCTAAAATAGAGCCCTGGGGAACCCCGCAAGTTACGGCAGTCGGAAATGTTTGTTTTTGTTCATACACTATAAATTGTTTTCTATCGGCCATATAACTTTTGAACCAAAGTAAATTGTTATTTTTTACACTATAGTGTTCAAGTTTTTTTATTAGTATATTATGATTAACGGTATCGAAAGCTTTTGACAGATCAATGAAAACTTCTAAGGTAAAGTAGTTACTACTGAATGCACTAGATATTTGATTTACTAGTTCAATCACTGCATGCTCCGTTGAATTTTTTTTTTGAAACCAAATTGTTTTGAACACAGCATGTCGTTTTCTGATAAGTGATTAAAAAGTCTATTGTACATTATTCTCTCAAGTAATTTTGAAAAACAAGGTAAAATAGATATTGGCCTATAATTAGAAATATTTGAGTCATCTCCGGACTTAAATATCGGCGAGATTCGTGCAATTTTTAGCTTTTCAGGGACGATACCTGTTTTAAGTGAAAGATTAAATATGTGAAATAACAAGGGTTCTATTATATTATATACTGATTTTACAACATTAACGTTAATTTTATCAAATCCAGCACTTTTGTTAGTTTTAAGGCAAAAAAAGGCGGTTTGCAATTCAATTAGTTTTAAATTAGGTTCATCCATGACTTTATCGTAACTTTTTAAATAAGATTCAAATGGTGTTGAATTCATAGGGATTTTTAATGCCAAATTTGGACCAGTATTAGTAAAGAAGCTGTTTAGTTTTTAAGCAATAATTGATTTATCATAAATTGTGTTTTTATCAATTGTTATTTTTTTTGGCAGAATGTTTCTCGCATAAATATTTTTTCCTATTATTTCTTTAATTACACTCCATGTTTTTTTAGTGTTTCCGGTGGCTTTGCTTAATAGCTTTGCATAATAAAGCTTTTTTGAGTTCCTTTTTGTTTTTTCAAATATATTTTTATAATTTTTATATGTCATTTCGTTTTTATAAGTTTTTTTTTTCAAGTACTTATCATATAACTTTTGTTTTCTTTTTGAAGATTTTAGTAACCCGTTACACATCCATGGAGTTAAAACAGTTTTGGTTTTTACAGTTATTTTTTTTTCAGGAAATGCTTTATCATATTGCTTGCAGAATTGATTTAAAAATAGATCATATGCGTTGTTAACGTCATGTGACTGCAATACCAAATTCCAATCAACGTTGTCTTTTAAAAGATTTTGAAATTTTTTTACCAAGTTTTCATTGATCTGTCGCCTAAATATAATGGATTGAGAAAGAATACTGTTAAATAATATATTGTTAGTAACTAGAAATGTTGGGAAATGATCTGATAAGTCAGTTTTGATTATGCCTGTGTAAAGACTGTTATTAAGATGGTTATTAGTTATTATATTATCAAGAAGTGTAGAAGAGTTGTTAGTCTCTCTCGTTGGCTTGTTTATTGACGGAATTAAATTATATTGAAGAAGAGTATTAATAAAATTGTTAACATTATTATTTGAAGCATGGTTTATTAGGTCTATGTTAAAATCCCCAACTAAGTAGGCATGACTTCGGGTTTTAATAATATTTGTTAAGAATGGTTTAAGATGAGTTTTAAATTTTTTTAAGCTAGAAGATGGAGGTCTATATGTGGCATTTATAATTATTTTTTTTGTGGTTTTATTTATTATTTCAATGCATAATGACTCAATCTTTTTCATTTACACAGAGATCGTGACGTAAATTATAACTAATTGAGTTGTGAACAAAAATACATACACCCCCACCAACACCAAAACCACGTGGTTGATGAACTGATGAGTAATTAATTAGTTCAAATTGGGCATTTGTTTCACCACGCTTACACCAAGTTTCCGTTAGACAAATAAATTTAAAATCGTGTTTTAATTCATCCAACAAAAACCTTAGATTTTCAAAATTTTTATTTAAACTTCGAATATTAATGTTTAAAATTGAAAAACTATTTTTATTTTTTTGAAGATATTAAGAAGATTCAATAACTGTATAGTATTGGCTTTCAATTTTTTGATTAAAGTTATTAGAGTCATCGACGTCACTGATTGCGACATTTTCATCTAGAAATTCAATTATAAAGTTTTCCTCCATTTTAAAGTAACACATAATTAAACACAAAAATAGTTAATAAAATAGTTAGGAATAGTTAAAAGAAAAGTAATAAACCAAACTCTTACTGACACGGTTTCGGGATTTCTTTCGTTTTCTTGGACACCCACTCGCGTACAATCAGCTTATCATATGATATGTATGCAAATTTTACCAGCTGCCGCTCAATTTTCATTTTTTCTCTAAGTTCTTTTCTTATTAAGTTCGTTTCGAAGCAAAAATCTTCGTTTATGTAGATATTTTCACCCTTTAATTTAGAAGAATTTTTTAAAATTTCTACCTTATCTTTGTAGTCTAACAGCTTAATAATAATTGTGCGTGGTGTTTTTGCATCTCGGCGTCCACTACGATGCGCTCGTTCAATTCTCACATTTTTCACCCCTAGAGTCTCCTCAAAAAGTTTAATCACTTTTATTTCACTTTCAGACCATGTTTCATTTTCATTTTCTTTGATGCCATCAACCCTAAGGTTATTTCTTCGTGACCGATCCTCTATTTCCCTAAGTTTTTTTTAAAGTCAATATACTCATCGTTTTTATGTGCTTTGGTTTTACAAAATCTTTTTTTTTCAATAGACTCAATATTATTTTTGACTTTTTTTTCGATAAGTTCCTCGTGAAAATTTAAACTTTCCTTTATATCAAATACATCCTTTTCCAATCGTTTAATTTTTTCCATGCTGTCATTAATGTTTGTTTCAGCTTTTTGCTGTCGATCGCTCGTTATTTTTGCGTTCGCACTGATGAGTTTAAGAATATTTTCTTCTTGTTGTTTTATTAGTAATACTATATCTTTTTTGTACTCCGCAAACATTTCCTTGAACATTATTCGAATTTCACTAATGGTTACTGCCATATTTAATAATTAATAGCAACTTGTATTTTTACTTTTAAATTTGTATGATAAAAAAAAAAAATAAAAAAAAAAAAAAAAAAAATTTCTTCGATCAATAAAAACACGTCTGTTCACCGTAAAAGTAAATGCGGTATTGATATAATGTTGTAGACTGTTAGAGCAGATTATAGATCTTTGATCTATTTAATCTATTTAATAACCTACTACCAAAAGGAAAATTTACTATCAGTTGTTTGATTGTTTTTCTGTTTAGTTGACAACAATGAAGAGAGAGGTAGTATGTTTAAAAGGATTTTTATTTTTTTATAAAGTAACTAAAATGTTTTTTAAAACATTGTTGTTGACTTAAAAGTAAAACAGTAGGTTTTTATATTTTTATACAATAAGTTAACATTTGAGGAATACAAAAGATATCGCTCCCAACAGTCAGGGCCTCTCTCGGAGAGGTCCTTCAATAAGTGGCAAAGTAATGGCGGTATGGATGAGCCATCCTTCAAATGGAGGGCTCATCCATACCGGGGTGTTGGGAGACACCGAAGAAAAAACAGCAACCAAAAGGTTGTAAATGTCTTCTATCAGTGAAGATATTTATAACTTTTTTGTTGCCGTTTTTTCTTCGGTGACTTTTTTTATTTTTTTTAATTTTTTAATTTTTTTTTTAATTTGTAATTTTTTATAATATACTATTGTTTGTATTTGGTTTGTTTTTGTCTTTTTTTAATTGAAATTTTATTTGTTTTTCACCAATTAAACTTAAATATAGTTAAATTGATTCACTACCCAATCATCATAATAGGATGCTACATTCTATTTGTTAAAAATAATTAATTGGTAGTTTAATTTATTGAAAACACTGCTTTTAAAATTTACTATAAGCCAAGACTATTTAGCTATATAAAGGCAATTTATTTATATCTATTTGATTTTTTATCTTTAATGTTTTTAGTTTGGCTCCTTGAAGCATTTTTTTTTTCTTTTTAATTAAATATTTTAAACCTATTGTAATGTCTTTTAAATATAACTAAAGTTTACTAAAAGCCAACGTGAAATAACATCATAAAACAACACCGACAATTTGCATTATGACAGCAGTTTAAGTATGACAACAGGCTACCGAAAAGCAGGTAAATTGAATTCCAGTTGTTTTTTTGTTTTGTTTTGTTTTTCTTTTATGTCTACTTATCTGTTACAATTTTTATTTTAGGTTTGTCATATGACGCATTAATGCAATATAAAAGATCAAAGTTTACATATTTTTTACAATTTGTAATACACATTAGGGTAGAGCGACTTTGAAAATTTTTGAAATTTGATTTGCCTGAGCAGCAAATCAATATCTTTTGGTGAAAAAAGAACCTTACTCTTTTTTTTTAGTTTAGATGAGTTCTTGAGGTTCCTCTTTGGATTCTAAATTTTTGATGGGTCCTAATATTGTTTAATTTTTTTTTTCTAAACTATATCAACTTGATACTTAAAAGAAGCAAAACAATATACTGATTTTAAAAATAATATTTGTTTTTATTAAAAAATTAAAATTAAAAAAGTAGAGTTGTTTTTTTCATCAAAAACCCCCGTCCTCATCAAAACGGGGGTTTTAAGGTATATTTTTGCAAGTATTTTTATCACTAAAAATTTTTTCTAATAAAATTATTACTTATGAAACAAGCATTTTTTTCTGCTTTTTTTGAGTCCAAGGTTGATATGGTTTAGAAAAAAAAAAATTCAAAAATATTAGGACCTGTCAAGAATTTAAATTCCAAAGAGGACCCTCAAGATCTCATCAAAATCAAAATATATTTTTTTACTTTTATCTTATAATTAATAGACATTGATTCGTATCTCAGTAATATTGGTTTTTAAACTCTTTTTTTTTTGCTATGAAAATCGCTCCACCCTAATACACATGTTTGATTCTAAATCGACTTTTTTTTGTTTGAAACGTATTTGTACTCAATTGCTTAGTTATTTATAATAAATTTATTTAGTTGTGTGCATTTATCGTTTTAAAGACAATTTCCTTTTTTAAAGAAACATTTACCAAGGGCATACCAAAAAATTATTAACTTATAAATAATTTACGTTCACTTCATATTAATCTTATTAATTAAAGTTCATGTTATAAAAAATATAACAAGAATTTAGCTTTAATCTTTCGTCAATTAAGGCATGATAAAGTGTTATTATTTTGTGTCAGTAACTAAAAACGTATTGTGTTGAACTTAGTAATGTCTAGGAAAATGGTTCGGCCATACAATGATATGACCTATGTCAGTTGTAAATTACTCAAATAACGTTAAATAATTGGTAAATTTTTTTATTTTAATTTTACAGATAGTTTAATTTTTTAATTTGAAGGAGTTTTTCTTACAGGGTATTAGTTAAGGTTTCGCAACTTTAAATTGTGGTAAACAGCCACTATAAATTAAGTAACAGACCGACCGTAACCCGTATTACGGGTTGGTTTCTTCTAGCAAAAATAATTACTGTCTTTGTTAATGTTTTTGTGCAATGAAAACATATTTTTATCAAAATTTGTAAAAGCTTCAAAATTGCTTACTGATGACATGACTAATCAAAGCAAATAAAGTTATGTAATGCATATAAAATATATATAATATATATAAAGTAAAAATATATATAAAAAAATTTTTAAAAGGATAAGATATTACTTTTTTTTCGAATTCCGATTCCGAACAATAAGTTAACTAGGTGAAATATACGCATATTTGTCAGCTTGCCTTTCGATTTTCATCTTTCACGTAGCGTCTATCGTATAACATTCGTTTCCAGCTTTCATTGTCAATTTCAAGGACACCATTGATTCTTAGATTATTACGCCTTGAACTATCGTCAATCTCTCTGAGTTTTTTTATTTTTATAAATTCATTACTGTTATTTTGTATTTTGATGTTTGCCAAATTGTCTTTTGCGAGACAATCAATGGCAGTTCTTATTTTTTTATTGAAAAGATCTTCATAAAAATTGAAACTTTCATTGACTTCTTCTACTTCCTTTGCAATTGATGCTCTTTCGGTTGAGTTTTGAAGGATGTTAAGTTCAACTCTGTCTAATCGATTGTTTAATATTTTTGTGTCAGAACTAACTATATTGATAAAATTATTTTCTTGTTGCTTAAGCATTTCTTCCGTCTCGATCTTAAGCTTCATGAACATTTCCGTTATTAATTTTTCAACTTCAACAAGTGTGATAGACATGTTTAATAAGTTTAAATTAATATAATATAAATAACTATTAATATTAATAATGATTTTTATATATTATATTATAGTTAAATTATAACATGTTGTAGTTTAAAATTGTCTACATTCTATATTTGTTGTGTGTACCCCTTTATTAGATTAGTAAACGTTATTTTAACTACATCTTCCGGTTTTTTATTAAGCTTTTCTTTTAAGTTAAATTTACGGATTTGTTTAAGTATTAGTCAGTGCTCAAATCAACATGAAAAGTAACATGACAAAAACAACATGAAAAGTAACATAAAAATGAGCAATGACGAAAAACGAATAAACGCCGTTTAAAAAATAGCTGCCATGTAAGGACTATACATTACACGGTGAGTAACACGTAACTTAGCCTATACTTGTTAGCCGAAGGTGGGCCTGTCATTGCACCGATAATGGACCATGCATAGACCAAGCATGGAGATTCTTCTGGGTTGTACTTTTAGCCATTTTGAAAAATACTTGAACAAGTCTTTTAGAAAATTACTTGTATTTCCATAGCAGTTTCAAAAATTTTGTATTAGCATTAAGAAAGTAGTTTTGAATTTTTTAACAGATTGTGGGAGTAGTTGTTACTTCTGAAAGTTTAAATAATGTTTTCCGATCAAATTTCCGAATTTTAAATTAATTATGCTATATAATCAAATCAAATCAATATCAAATCAATATATTTTCACTTTAATAATAACTGCATATATATATATATATATATATATATATATATATATATATATATATATATATATATATATATATATATATATATATATATATATATATATATATATATATATATATATATATATATACAATCGTGTGGGACATTTACAAACAGTTATAAACTGATGACATGTAAAGACCTATGATGTTATAAATTATAGCATAATAATAATAATGATAATAATAATAAGTACTAATAATAACAATAATAGTAATAAATAGTAATAATAATATTAAATACAGTATATAAAAAAGTATAATCTATATATATATATATATATATATATACATATATATATATATATATATATATATATATATATATATATATATATATATATATATATATATATATATATATATATATATATATATATATATATATATATATAATAGTGATAACCATTAATAATAATGCAAAATAAAAAGTATAAAAATTATAATAATATCAATAACAAAAAATATAACAGGTTAAAAGAAGGAAAGAAAATGGAGAAAAGTTTAACGTCTTGGAAAGAAAAGTCTAAGAAGGAAAAGTCCTAGGAGAGTTTTGTTATGTTCCAGACTTTTTTAAGCATAGTATTTTATAAGGAAATAGAAGTATTGAATATGCATTAAAGTATAATAAAAAGAATTAAAAAAGAAAAAAAAAAAACGTTATAAAGAATTAAGCGGGGCGATTGCATAAAAAATAGTTTATTGTTCATTTATTACATGTTACATGGTTTAGTAACAATGCCACAAATTTGAGAGCCATATAAACTTTACAGGATGATGAAAATGAGGGTATTTGGTTGTGACTAAATGAACATTTATATATTTTTATGCTTTATTTTTAGAGTTTTATATTTATATTTTTATTTTATGAGTTCTATATTTTTATTTCTATTTTTTGGTTTTATATTGTTATTTTTATTTTTTATTTTTATTTATGAGTCTTATACTTTTAGTATATTAAAAAATTTAGTTATAGAGAATAGCTTAGGGGTGATTGCATAACTGATAGTTAATTGATTATTTTTATTGAGGATAAACTTTTTTACATGGATTATGAAGAAATTTCTATTTGTCATTTCGGAGAATATTTTTTTAGTTTCAACAGGAAGAGAGTTCCAACAGTGAATTGATTGATACTTGATTGACTTTATACCATACTTATATGTTTGTTTTAAAGGCGTAGAGAGACTACAATAAGATACAGACCTAAATTTATAACTATGAATATCATTTGTGAATTTAAAGTCGTTAGTGAAACAGCTGGGCGCATTATTGTGGACAATGTCCCATACAAGAACACAGTTTGATAAGTAGATAAGTACGTCAAGCTTTAAAATTTTAGAAAGATTATATAGTATGTCAGAACTAAAACTGTTAGGTTGAAAGTGAGATATTCTTAAAGATTTATTCTGGAGATTTATAAGGTTTTTTTTATAAATGGATGAACTTTGTCCCCATATCTGACAACCATATCGTAGATGGGAGTTAAAAATAGCATGCCAAATATTCACAAGGGTTTCGTAGTTCGCAAAATGCTTTATTTTGGTAAGCATTCCATTTGCTCGACTCAGTTTGTTTGATATGTATTTAATTTGTTGAATGAACAAAAGATTTTCATCTAATAATATGACATCGACGAGAAGACTTACAGTTGAGCACAAATAATAAAGTATATTCGTTCTATTTTTTTTAAACAAAGTAATGAATGCATTCAATTTTACAAATTATTTTTTTGATATAGTTGGCCAAGGTCCTGTTTTTTCCTTTTGAGACATTTGGGTCAAGAGCTATAAAGTTACGGTAAAGTAATAAAAATTAAGTTTAGTCAAGGAAATGAAGAGCTTTTTATTATGTTATCAATTGTCAGAGTGAACTAATTCATACAAATTTATGAAAATCTAGAAACTATATTGGAATTGCAGGGCTCGTTTACCCCATTTGGGTTAATTGGGTCAAGAGCAACAAAATCTCTATAAAAATTACAAATATTAAATTTAGTTAAAAGACAATAACCTTTTCAATCTATAAGAGTAAACAAATTCATAAATTTATGAAGATCCCAAATATATGTAAGATTCCGAGGGTTTGTCCCCTATTGGGGTAAGTGGGGCAAAAGAAACAGTTTCTTTGTAAAAAGCATTAAAAATTAACTTTTGTTAGAAAACAGTTTTTTCTTACTATAAGAGTGAACAAATTCATATAAACTTACGAAAATTTTAAAATTATGTAAGAATCTTATGGGGTCGTTGAGTCAAACAAAATATAATTTCCGCAAAAATTTCCAAACAAAATATAAGTTCCGCGAGAGCCGTAAAGAACAAGAGTTTCTTCAAATTATTAGAGTAAACATACAGTTATAAAAATGAAGAAAATATGTAAGTGGGTCATTAGCAATATAGTCTTTGTGGAAACCATAACAAACAACTTTGTTGAAAACAAGAGAAACCATAAAAAACATTGAAACCATAACAAACAACTTTGTTGAAAACAATCTTTAAAGCCTTTCATAGTGTTCATATGTTCCTAAAAGTAAAATGTAATAAATTTATAAAAATAAAAAGTAATAAATGTAATTATCATTAAAAAAACATCATAGATTTATCATTGTTTACATTTAAATAGTAGGATCTGAATCAACAATCACAAGACTTTAAATTAATAAATACTGAAAAAAATTTCAGTGATTAAATTTCTTAACTTTCAAAACAACTTTTCTTTTTGTTTCATAATCAAGTCATTGCGTTGGTTTTTTCTTTTAGTGGATTGTTTTTTTGTTCTGGTGGAGGCAAGTTGCATGTGCAAATGATAGTTACCAAGTTCTCCATCAGCTGAATTTTAATCAATACGTTTATTTTCAGAAACATTAGTTTTAAAGAACAACTTCAATGAACATTTTGCCCCCATTACATAACGATAAAAACCTAATTGACTTCTAATAACTAGCTTCCTTAAAGTATTATTATCAACTTTTAAAGATTTATCTTCTGCTCCTTCTAGTGTTAGCCAAACTTGTGATTTCAATTGAATAAGCACATTTACTATATTTGCTTTTTTTAATGATGTTTTTTTTCTGCATCTGCTTTGAGTTGCTGCTTTATTCTCAACACTGAAGTTTTCGTTGAAATTAACTCTACTTGTTGCTCTTTATACTCTAATTTTATTTTTCAACACTATGAGAAGCTGTTTCAGTTAACATGTAACGCACTTCTTCTGATTTTGCATCCAGCCATGCTAAAGTTTTGTTTCGGTACCGCATAGTATATGTAGAATTGTTTGAATTTTGGCATTTAGTTTAGCTCGAAATAGTAGTTCGCTAAACCATTTTCTGAAGTTTTGTTAGTTGTTGGCACATTTTTAGCAGCTTTTTGAATTTGATCATCTGAGTTCCAATTATTACCGCCTGGGTGCTGATCAATTGCTTGTCTTTCAAGTATTAGACTATTGCACCTAGACACAAATTCTAAATTACCAGTATCCTCAAATAACTTTTCATAAAGTTTATCTTTATGTATTTTAACATCTAATGGGTCAAATACAGGTGTTTCATTGAGCATTGAAGAAGCATTTTTGCAAAGGCCTGACAATTTAAATTTAAACGAAATAAATACTTGTTCATGCTAAGAATGTTTTTCTTTTCTTCAATAAGTCTCCAAGGAAAACCAGTAATAAGCTTATCAAAAATACCTAGTGCACAAGATTCAACTAAAAATAATATATTTGATATATCTCCTTTTATCTGCCTTCAGTAGATTATTAGGATTTGGCCATTGACACAAAAATTCTTTATTAGATTTAGAATGATAATACAGTGCAGCGCCATTATAAAACAAAATGTTAAATCTATTGCCTATAAAAGGAGCAAACATACACTTGACTTCACTTTTTCTAATGAGAAAAGAATTGAAATATCCTGCCACACCAGCTTCATCATTACCTCGTTTGTGGAATGCTTTAAATGCAGTGCATATTAGTCTTGCAGCTCCAGATTCAAAAATTTTAGATGCAAAAGTGTTTTCGTGAGCATTACTCAGAGCAATTTTTTCAAATGAGTCCAGTACTTTATCTGTCTCAGTTTGTTAAAAGATTTAACTTGCAAAAAAAGTTTGCCATATCCTTAAACTCATTTTTCTGTTCAATTGTTAAACTATCCCAATTTTCTTTAACTTTGGTGACAATGGCTACTTTATTTCTTTGAACTTACTGTTAAACAGTGGATTGACAGAACCTAAATATGACATAATTGTTTTAAATGAACAAATTAACTTCGCAAAGTTTTTTTCCCTGTCCTTTATGTCTAAAATATTACAAATATCATACCACATTTCTGTTAAAGAACTCAAAGTTGATGCAGGTTACCCCGTGACCATATCTGGTAGTTCAAATGATAGTATTCTATTGCTTTTGGTAGTCAACTGAAAGTTTTTATAATGTCGGTATTATTTGGTTGTTCCATCTCCATGTAAACAGTTTCCTGTGTCTTTTTCAATATTATCTAACATTTCTTCTAATTCTTGAAGCTGTGCAAGAATTAAAAATTCTGACATAAGTCTAGATCTACTGAGACCTAGACCTACTGAGGTAAGTTTTGTTGTTCCTTTTTTTGTAAGTTTCTTTAAAACAGTTTTAATGACATCATTGACCTTGTTCATAATGACATTTAATGATAAAAGCTCCATGATAACTTCTCTAATACCACTTGAATAACGTTCTTTTTCAAATGTTACAATTTTCTCATCTTCCAACATTTCTAAAAGACCATTTAAATAAATGTTTCCTTTGTTTAATGATTCAACTTTTACACTAACTTCTTTACCTTCTGACATGAAAAAGAAGAGATTTTTAATTGAAGAAAAGGAAATTGTTTCCTTGGTTTTACCTAAATTATTTTTCACACGGCTTAATTTCTTTTTGAAATTTATTTTTTCTTGACACAGCATTTCAACTTTTGCATTACTATTTTCTAGCACTTGATTAAGGTTATTAAATTCCATGTTTAAAGTTTGAGATTGTTTTTCAAATTGTGCTTTTAATGCATCGACTTCTTTTTCTTGTTTTTTCAACTTATATATCGATAAAAAATCTTCTTGTTTATATTTCGAATTTTGTTTGCTTTATTCTTTAGTTTCAATGCAGTAATCTTTTTTCTAGACTCAACAGGCTTTTGTTTGTTGCTGTATATAGTGCTACACTGCATAGATTGTTTTTACACTGCATAGATTGTTTTACAAGTTCTAATTTCTTTTCATTGCTGGTTTTTACAGCTAATTTAAGTTTTTTATTTTCACTTTCAAGACCATTAAACTAGTTACAGTAGTTTTCAGAAAGTTTTTTTTACCGTCTGTTATGCCATAACAGAGGGTGAATGGAAAAAATGTTTTGGCAATCATAAGCAATCTTTCAAAAATAAAAAGTATTCAAAAGACACCATGCTGTCAAAATATATATGGGAATTAAATGAAAAAAATATTGATGATTTTATACTGAATTGGTCTATCCTTAAAACAGCGCCTGCATATAAAAATATTTCCAAAAAATGCATAGTATGCCTACAAGAAAAATTTGAAATAATTAAACATGCAGACCAAGAATGCTTATTAAACAAAAGATCGGAATTAATTTCTAAATGTAGGCACGAAAATAAGTTTCTCCTAAAAAACTATAAAAATAAATGAATTCATTTAATATTTACATTAACTACCCTTCTTAAAAAAACATTCAAAAAAGTAGCATAAGTAATCATTTCTAAAGAATTCTTTTTATAATAGTGTCAGCAAATTCCACAAATGTGTGAAAATTTACAGTAGTTAAGACATTTGAAACTTCCTGTAATTTAATTTTTGGTATAAATTGAAGTTTTATAAATTTTATCATTCATTTCTGATGAATCTTTGTTGATGAAACAGTGTTAAATGGAAAAAATTTTCGTTAAGTGATTTTCTACTTATATATACAGCTATGCTCAAATGTATGGAGCACCTATTTGTTTAAATATATTTGTGTTTAAAAAATGAGATATACATGATGAATTTTTTTTTAAATGGTATTTTATTTGTTTTTTACGTTTAAGCATTAGTAAATCATTTAATGCATGTTGAATTTGCTTGTCTGGGCATGATTAGACTTGTCTTAACTTGTCTACATACTCACTTAGTATAAATTCTGTCGAATTAAGATATTCATTTCATTCTTATCTTAAACGTAACTATTGTCAGCCGCTCATTATCTATTGTTTAAAAGTAGTGATTTTTTTTATCGTTCTTTATTTATTTTCATTATGAGTAAAACACGCGAACTTTCTGTGAGTGAAAGAAGCCAAATTGTGATACTCCATAAACAAGGACATTCCCAAGTGGAAATTTCAAAAATTATGAAATGCTCAAGGAAAGCAGTGCAAAATGCTATAAATAGATTTAGTGAAACTGGTTCATACGAAAATAGACCAAAAACGGGAAGAAAACGTATACTTTCTCCTAGAAACCATCGTTTCCTCAACAGGATTTCACTTCGAAATCGGACCAAATCTTCTAAAGACTTGGTTAGCGATCTGTGGGAGCACAGAAAAATTCAAATTTCTGCTCCAAGTGTTAGAAGATACTTAAAAGAAGGTAATTTACATGGAAGAAGGGCTCGCCGAAAACCATTGCTGACTGAGCACCATAAGAAACTTCGTTTAGAATGGGCTAAACAGCACCAAAATTGGTCATCAGAAGATTGGGCCAAAATTATTTGGTCAGACGAATCAAATATAGAGGTAAGGCATCATTATGACTTACGGTGTAACCAAAAAATAAAAATAAAATATCATTTCGAAATTATTCCTTTAAGTACCTGAAATTTTACATGTTGAAATTTATAATATCAAATTTGTATTCCTTTACTTTTTTGACCTAGATTTTCGGGCAACCTGGAGGCACCTTTGTAAGACGACGACCAGGCGAAGCATTTGAGCCGGAATGTATCATCCCTACAGTCAAATTTGGCGGTGGTGGCACAATGATCTGGGGTTGCATGGCCTCCAGTGGCGTAGGTGAAATATTTTTATGTGAGGGTAGGATGAATGCAGAGCGCTACATTACCATGCTAAATGAAGTTTTGGAGCCATCAATATTGAAATTATTTGACGAAGATGTCCCTCAATATTATTTTCAACAAGATAACGCTCCTTGCCACAAGGCAAAAAAAAGTTTGGACTGGTTTTCAACAAATGAAGTTCCCCTCATTACGTGGTCCCCCCAGTCTCCAGATTTGTCACCCATAGAAAATTTGTGGTCTATTTTGAAGAGGAAGTTGTCAATTTACAGATGTAAATCCAAAGAAGAATTTAAAGCGAAAATTCTGGATGAATGGGAATAAATACCAGCGAATGTATGTAAGGATCTTGTGGACAGCATGCCCAAAAGACTACGTGCGGTGATCAAGGCAAAGGGAGGTGCTACAAAATATTAATTATATTAAATAATATTGTTGAATTGAAATAATTTGTATCAAATAAACACATTCACATTTACTATTTGTTCATTACTTTTGAATTTTAAATAAAATATAGGGGTGCTCCATACATTTGAGCATAGCTGTATATATATATAAATATATATATTTATATATATATATATATATATATATATATATATATATATATATATATATATATATACCCAGTAAACACCATACGATGGCCCTTTATTGGGCCAACAACTTTTTTGAACATAAATAATGGGCCATTGTATTCCATCATTTTGCCAGATTTGCCGTGGCTTTGCGTTTGTCGGCTTCCATTAGCAGCTGAAATAGAAGCCTAAATACCGGCCGACTTATTTGGGAATGTATTGGGCCAAGATTGGCTAATAATTATAAACCAATAGATGCGACTAAGTTAGATTTTTTAATATGGCGCACATTTTTGCTTAACACAGTCATTTTGGACTAGTTTTATTGAAAACAAGTTATTATTATTATAGAACGGTATTTAGTTTAAAAGTCATATTCAATTTCAAAGTATACGTATCTGAATTGTACACATATTTTTTCTTTATAGTTTTATTTTATTAACATTTAAGCTTTCATAAAATTTATATAACTTATATAATAAGGGATTTCAACAGATCATGGATACTGAGCCATCTTATTGGTCAAAGAGAAGAAAAGTAATTAAATCTGTCAACAAAATTATCTCCGATGTCGATACAGAATTTTCTTACTCTAACAATAATACAGCTTTAAAAAAATTTAGTGTTATATCTCATGCCTGCTATTCTTTTAATGACATAGTGGGGCAAAAAGATGATCACGTTGTTTGTAATCAACGTTTATTAGATCATTTTTCTCCAATGCTTGATAACTCCAAATTTAATAACGATTCTGAGTTAAATATGTCCGATTTAGTTTCAATAGATGGAGAAAAGTTGAATGAAGATAGTAATTATGATGAATTTGTAACAAATAATTGGGAAATGTTTATGAAACAGGATACAATTGAATCCATTGATGTAGAGTCATTGTCGGGTGATAGCAGTGATGAAAGTGATATCAGTGAGGAAATTGAACCTGATATTGAAAACAAAGAAAAAGAGCTATCATTTGATTTGGGAATGTGGGCAGCATCATTTTCTATTACTATGGTTGCAGTATCTTCACTTTTGGATATACTTAGAGTGTTGCACCCATCACTTCCAAAAGATCCGCGAACATTACTAAAAACACCTAGAATAAGCACTGTCAAAACAATTGAAGGGGGCTCCTATTTTCACTTTGGTATTGTTAAATCATTGCAACACATAAATCTTTTGCCACATTTTTTTACAAGCTCTGAAACTCTATCAATTTCTCTACAAATTAATATTGATGGATTACCCTTACAGAAGTCAAGTACTCAGCAATTTTGGCCAATTCTAGGAAGAGTGTCGATTCCATTTTCAAGTAATCCTTTTTTGATTGGCTTGTTTTGCGGTCAAAGTAAACTAGTTATCTTGAATGAATATTTAAAAGATTTCATTGAAGAAATGTTATTATTGGAAAAAGGTCCTGTTAAAATTGATGTAGATAGTAAAAAATACTCTGTTAACATTGGTATATTTCTGCTTTGTATGTGATACTCCTGCAAGGGCATATATAAAACAAAGTAAAGGGCATACTGGATATTACAGTTGTGATAAGTGTATCCAAAAGGGGAATGGCACAGTAAGGTTACATTTCTTAAAACTGATGCTCCGCTTAGAACTGACCATTCTTTTAATGATATGATAGATGCTAATCATCACATTGGAGATACTCCACTTAAAAAATTGTCTATTGGAATGGTAACTCAGTTTCCACTTGTATTTATGCACTTAGTGTGCCTTGGAGTAATGAAAAGGATTTTGATGTTTTTAACAAAAAGCCCTGTTAGCGATGGAATAAGATTAGGAAAGGCATCTATTAATGGGATTTCAGAGAGATTAGTAGAATTTAAAAGTCTTATTCCTTGTGAGTTTTCTAGACAATGTCGGCCTTTAAGTGACATAGAGCGTTGGAAAGCAGTGGAATTCAGTCAATTTTTATTATACAGTGGTATTGTTGAAGTAAAAGGAAATCTTTCGAAATCTGTATATAACAATTTTCTTTTGTTTTTTGTTGGCATACACTGTTTAGCCAGTTCAGATCTTAATCAAAGTCATGCTGATTATGCAGAATCTAGCTTAAAAGCCTTTGTAAAAAATGCTATTAAAATATATAGCAGAGGTTTTATTAGCTACAATGTACACAGCTTAATACACATTGCAAGTGATGTTAAAAGATTTGGATCTGTTTATAACTACTCTGCATTTCCGTTTGAAAATTTTCTAGGGCATTTAAAGCGTTTAATACATAAACCTCATTTACCACTTCAACAGGTTATCTGGCGTATATCTGAAAGAAATGGACCAATTATAAGAAACTCTTATAAATGTATGAAGGAAGGCATTCCCAGGAAGCTGCATGAATATGGTCCTATTGTTTTTAGAGAACAAACAGAGTGTCTACAGTATCAAGAAATTACTTTAAATGGAATTTTTTACTCTACCTCAACAGGCAACAATTGCATTAAAATAAAAAATGACTTTTGTCTGATTCGTAACATATTAAAATTTCATAGTGATAATAGGCATTTTATTGTTTATGAAAAATTTCTAACTATTGAGCCTTTCTTTAGATATCCTGCAAATTCTTTTGAATGTTTTGATATAGTAAAGGTCTCTAAATTATCATGTCAGTATAAATCTGCCACAACAGATAAAATACAGAAAAAATATGTTATACTACCATACAAGTCCAAATTTGTTTGTATTCCTTTATCTACGAAGCATCAAATACATAAATAATAAACTGTATTTTTTTTGGTGGTTTTATATATATTTTTTTCTGTTTTTATACAAGATATTTATATGAAAAAAAATTTTATTATCACTGGAATAAAAGTTATAAATAAATTTATTTGAAAATAAATGACTTATTTCACTTTAACATAATACACGTAATGTTAAAATTTGTTCAGCAGATTTTTTTAATCTTTTATTGATACAGATGATCTTTTATTGATACTTTAGAATATATTATATAAAGAATTATGTATTATGTAGAATGAAGAATGTATTAATTTTAAAATTTTTTTGCAGTTGAAAGTACTTGATAAAACAAATTGAAGTCCATTTTATCTGAAGTTGCGCTTTTCTAGTTTTAATTTATGTCAGGAAAAACAGGTGGAAAAGTCAGGGAAATCCATCATAAATTGTTGGAAGACACCCTGATTAACAATCATTAAATTTATTATTTAAAATGATTTTCATGCCAATTTTTTTTATTTCAGATACTAATGTATTATTTAATTGAATTTGAGGATGGAGTTGCAGTGGTTCCTGATTGCTGGTTATTACAAGAATCAGCTACATGTTATTGGCCTCAGGGAATTGGTGCTACACAATGGTCAAAAATGAAAAAGTTACCAATTCCTAATCACAAAGATTGGCCTCTTTATCCTTATATAAAAATATTGAAAATTGGAGGTATTTCATTTCTATATGTTTTTGAACAGTTTTTATTATAAGATTGTTTTTCTGCACATTTTAATTTTCCAGACTATGAAAAGATGAAAAAAGCAGAGGCTAAATCTTTGCACTAAACTGATTTTTCTTCAAGTTGTTCGGAAATAAAAAATGGTTTAAAGAGGAAAAAACTGCAAACACAATGGTAAAGTACATCATATTTATTGTATATTTTTAAAATGTTAAGATTCTTAATGCAAATTAGAATTCTTAAGTTGAATATTTGTATTCGTTATTATTTACTTTACAATTTTATTAACATTTTATTTGCAATTTTAGGAGTCCTGACATGGCAATTGAGAAAAAGAAAAAAAAAGAAAATTCAAAAATTAAGAAAAAGCAAAACTCACCAATCAATTTATCAGAAAATTCTAATTATGACTCTTCGGATAGTGAACATTTAGTACCACTTCTTCCCCCACCCCCATGCAGACAGTCAACTTCCACCACCTACACAGATCGAATTGATAAACCCTCGCTAGCTAGTCCTAGCACAAACATAGCATCTTCAATTCGTAAGTTTTGCATTTTAATTATATTTTGGCATATATAGGTTGTTCAATTATATGTGCAAAAAGGTGTTTTTTTTATAATAGACCGCTTTTGAATTTTGTTCTTTTTTCTATTTATCTTTCTATTATTCTAGTTGCAAAGTCTTTCAACTTTTTATAGCCCTAACACTAAAAATTATGCAAGAATAAGGGTTTTATGACTTTTATAATTTCTAGAGTCATTTTTAAGACTCATATACCGTACAATTTCCTATAAATATAATTTATTGTTTTTGGATAGTTCCTGATTTAGTAAAACAAGCAGTGGCTGATGCTGTCCGACCATATTTTCAGAGTGTATTTATACAGTTGGAGGAAATTAAGTTACAGTGACGTGTACAATGCCAAAAGCAAGTTTCTCTTGGTCATAATGCAAGTGGAAATCTTCCAGAAAACTTTATATTTCCGTTAAAAGAAAGAGATGAACTGTTAGAGTTAAATAGGATTTTTTTGGAAAATACTGAATGTCGATATAATGCAGTAAGTCTTTTATTATCAATACATATTATATAAAAGTTAATTTTTTTTCTAAAAATTAAATTGGTTTATTTTTTCTATTTAGAATTGACTACATATATAATAACGTTTGTACTTTAGTATAAAGGTTATTTTCAAATGCAATAGCTAATGATAAATGTTTATTTCTTTATAGGTTATTTTTTTGTTTCTAAATGATGGAAGTGGAAATAATAAATAATTATTCCTTTATAGGTTTTTTTTTTTTTTCTAATTGGAGGAAGTGGTCTTGATGACTGTTTAAGAAAAGTTGCGAAGAAAATCTTGACAGCAAAACTATCAATGCTGTATAACCTTACAGGAAGAAAAGGAAAATTAGAGTTTGGTTGTCTAATGGGTGTGAAAAATGTAATATATGGTAGGCAAACTTATAAATAAAATTATTGTAAACAAATAGTTATATATAAGATAAAACTTATATTCTCATGATCGTCGTCGTCATCATCATAAACATCATCATCGTTGTTATCATTTTTGTATTATAATTGTTTTAAAGATCACAAAAAAATCTTTTTATCTGCTAATAATTGCACATTTTATTATGCAGATGCAGTAAGAAAAAGCTATCCAACATCAACAGCTAGTCAACTGGACAAAATACTTTCAAAATGGCTGTCAGGGTCTATTGACAGAGATGGACTAAAAAAAGCTCGAGGAAATAGTTCAAAAAGTCAATAAAGTTTTTACTTAACTCAAACTTGCTTTTATTTTTTTATCTGTTTTTAATCTTATTTGTAATTTTAATATAGCTATTATAAGTACAGTTTTCATTTCTAAATAAATGGTACAGTTAATAAATATGCGAATGTATGAATATATTAATTGTAATATTTAAGTGTTTAAATATATGAATATATTAATTGTAATAGTTAAGTGTTAAAATTTTTCATTCACTTTTATTGATTTTAGAAATTATAGATCTACCTACAATTTTAATTTTATGTCTTTAAAGGCATAAATATGTCATATAATAAATATGTTGAAATATATTTTTAAAAGCAATCTAATTTTTTTTTATATAAAATGTATTTTTTACTATTGGGAAGACTAAATCATGTAAAATTAATTAGTCTTTCATCACAACACTTGTTATTTTGGCTCTCTCTTACTTACGTCATATTTAGTCCCAGTCGTGGGACTAAATATACACTATTAGCGTGTAACATATAAATATTTCTTTGTGTATAGTTCCTGAAATAGTAAAGCAATCAATGGGTTAAGCTGTTCAGTCATTTTTTCTAAAGTGTGCTCAAGCAACTGGAGGAGCTGAAAGGTGATATTAATTAGCAGTGGCAGAAAGCCCCGTTAGACAAACCATGGCGGCACCTTTTTCAGAAGCCTTGACTTTTTTCTTATTTTTCCATTCCAAGTGATAAACGATCTTCTGGAATTCAACCCGATTCTTATGGAAGAATATGAGCAGTGATCAAGAACAGTAAGCTATTTTTTATTAAATTGTGACTTTTATATCTCTATTTTAATAAATTGTGTAATAATTTTTTAATATAATCTGTTATATGATTTTAGAAATAACTATTTTCTTGCTAACAAGCACCTACAAAGAAAAGGCCGAGTTTTGTTAATCGGAATAACTGACTTTTCCTTTTTCAATTTAGTCAATTTTTTTAAATTTGTTGACCATTTAATTGGTTAAATATTTACTTCATATGCACGAGACTTTTCCTTGCTTTTAGAGGCAGGAACCAGGGTCTAAATGAGAGGGACAAATTTGGGAATAGTTATTTGGGAACCAAATATCCGAACTGAATATATCCGGATCCATAAATTGAATATATCCGGATCAAAATTAGGATACAGTTACCCAGGTAATCGGATCCAGATCTTGTTTCCGATTATGCCATACACATCAGGTGGTTCACATTTAGTGATGGTAGATTAAAGTTTTATTTTGATAGGTGTTTCCATTTTTTCTATATTTTGTTCATCTCTGTTTATTTTTATTATTTGTTTATGCAGGTGCAGTAAGAAAACTATCCCTAAGCGACGATTAGTCAACCGGACAAAACGCTGCCAAAATGGCTGTCATGTTCAATTCACATGGATGGCCTCAAAATAATTCGCTAGGAGATGCGTAGAGGAAGACATTTAATTATTTTTTTATTTATATCAAATGTAATGAAGTGTTTTTTATAATGTGTTCATTTTCTTGTTTACATTGTTAATTTTTTTTATTGGATGCTGTTTGAGAATATTGATTGAATAAACTTTTTTTATATGACTTATGACTGTCTTTTGAGTTTTATTTCGAACAAATCGACATTCCTTTTATTTTAAAAAGGTTATTTTGAAAAGATATTTGTTAGCGTGGCAGTGACAATTGTATACAATTGTCACATTTAAGACACAAGATTCCATTGTCACATTATAACACAAGACCTTATAAGCTCTTGTTGCCAAAAAAAAGGCGGTGCGAGTATATAAAGTGCCAAGAATAGCCAATATTAGGCTTGAATTGGCCAATATTGGGCTTTAATTAGCCAGTATTTGGCTTGGATTGGCCAACGTTGTGCCAGTATTAGCCTATATTTTCCCATTCATGGTCGATGTTGGGCCATTATAAGCCAGTCAAAACCAATCATGGCCCAATATTGGAGCCATGATTCTGCCAGCCAAATGCCAATATCTTCCCAGTAATGGCCCAATTTGCACTCCCCAATATTTGCCCAATATTGGCAGCCAATATTTGCCCAATGTCGCGGCCAATATTTGCCCAATATTGGCCCAATGAATTTGTGTTATCTGGGTATATATATATATATATATATATATATATATATATATATATATATATATATATATATATGTATATATATATATATATATATATATATATTTATATATATATATATATATATATTTATATATATATATATATATATATATATATATATATATATATATATATATATATATATATAAATTTGTAAAAAACTCTTATCTAACTTTTTCTTCTACTTGAGGTTTCACCATTGCTAGATCATCAAGAAGAATTACTAAATCTCAAAAAAAATTAAATTTATAGAAAAAAATATTTTACAGGAAGTTATAAATTATTATAAAAAAGTTTTAATTACTGTATTTTTTTAGTTAACGGGAAGTTACAGAAAGTAATTATTAAATAAATTTCTTTGGAATGGGGAAAGTTTAATTTGGTCATTTGTTTTTATTATTTTTTAAGAGGTATTTATTTTCGTGTCTACATTTAGAAATTAATTTGGATTTTTTATATAATAAATTTTCCTGATTTGAAAGATTTTTTATATAATAAAATTTCCTGATTGAAATGAGTAATTATTTCAAATTTTTCTTGCAAACATAGCATACATATTTTGGAAATGTTATTATAGGCAGGGGCAGATTTTAGAATAGACTATTGTAAATAAAATTTTTTATTTTTTTCTTTTAAATCCCAAATATATTTTGACAGCTTAGTCTCTTTTGAATACTTTTTGTGTTTAAACGATTGTTTTTGGTTGGCATAACATTTTTTCCATTCCCCCTCGGTTAAGCCAATATATTGTTTATCAGGGTTATTTTGTGAGGAAACAATGCACTTGTAAATTATATTTTTCGAAAGGCATTTTCCATTTAGAGGGCAATTTATTTTTTGTTTACAATTACAATAATCGGTGTTTTTTTCTTTTATATGTTCATTTTTATTAATTAACGCGTAGTTGTGGCCTTTTATAATTCTTTCTAAATTTTTTGAACAACTATAACTTACTTTAATGGTATTTCTGTTAAAAATCTTATGTAATTTATTAGAGGGTGGAAAATGTTTGTCTACTAATTTTAGAAAAACTTTACCTATATTTGTTGAATCATTTTTGCTATACCCCGTACAACAAAAATGTTTTAACAAATATAGGTAAAATGTTACAGATTGGTTGAACCAAATTATGTTTCTATTTCTGTTACGCTTTTTTTTTCATTTTTCTTTTAAAATTTTAGATCGATAGTTATGTTTTTCTAAACGGTTTATTAAAGTTTCCTACTTCTCGAGTGTCATATCTCGAGTGTCACATTAAAGTGTGCTCCTAGTTTATATTGATATGAAATTGTGAAACACGATAGTTATGTTTTTCTAAACGGTTTATTAAAGTTTCCTACTTCTCGAGTGTCATATCTCGAGTGTCACATCAAAACAGTATATTAAATTTTTCTACTTCTCGAGTGTCATATCTATTTCTATTGCTTTTAAAGAAATCATTTAAGAAATATGATGGGACCAGCCCAAGTTTAAATTCAGCATAAACAACAAGTTTTAAAAAAATACTTTGTTAAAAATTTCCATAAATTTATTACTATCATTTTTTTCGATAAGTTTTGCATCTTTTGCTTTTGGTGATTTTTTATATTATTTAACATAAACATCTATTCCTAATCTCCATTTTTTTTCATTAACGCCTGTATCCAATCTCCATTATTCATTGAGCTGGTAATCATGATTTTCAAGTAAATGTACTTTTGGTGTTACAGGAGCATCTGGTCATGTGAATCTATAAAAATCGAAAAGTTGTTTGATTGCTAAATCTAAAAATTGACAAGATTTACCATTATACAATACATGATAACAAAATAATACTCAATAATATCAAATTATGAAAATATATAGTTTACTGTTGCTCAGAGCATACTGCAAGAGTAAAATTGAAAAAGTTAATTAAATATTTACCAAGTTCCTGAATATCTTTATCTTAAAAATAGTATGAACTATTATAACACCTTGACACTTACAATAATAAGAAAAAAACTTTTTAATTTTCTGACTTACTTCAATAGAAAGTAAGTAAACAGTATCTATAAATTCCATGTCTATTAGTAGCTTAGAAATCAAATTGCATAATTCAAGCAATGCTTGATTCTATGAATAAATTATTAAATATCAAAGAAAGTTTCATCTTTTGACATAATAAAAAATTAAAAAGTAGATTTGAATTGTTAAGCATTTTACCCAAATATTTGAAAACGTTGTTAAAACGTTGCTACCGCTACTTTTAATGTTTCTAAGAGTAGTAAAACACTTCATACACGTTTTCTCTTGATAAATACACTGAGAATCTTTCATATATTTATATATTTGATCAATTTTTGACACTATTTAAACTGTCTTTTCTTAAAAGATATCCACAAATACTACATGCTCTTGATAACTTTTGCTGATGATTACTCGCCATTATTTGCGGACCTATTTTTGCGACAAGTACCCCATTCGAAACTATTATATATATATATATATATATATATATATATATATATATATATATATATATATATATATATATATATATATATATATATATATATATATATATATATATATATATATATATATATATTTTAATGATAGGTAATAGAGATAAATATTTTCGAGATTATAAAAATGAGGAGTATTATAAAATAGTATAGAAAAGTGTTATAAAATAATATAGAAAAGAATATTATAAAAAGGAGGAGTATTAACAACTTACCAAAATCTTTCAAAAATTTTAGTTCTTCTAAAATATAAATTAATATAATGTGTTAAATTTGCTAATAATAAAACTTTGCTGATCACAGTAAAACGAACTTACTACTTCAAAATCTATTAAATCTTACACTTAATCAAGTTCATTATGATCTGTTTTGCTTCATTTTACATGAAACAGTTTACCAACAACAAAAAATACAAGCAAACAAGCAATCTGGTGAACAAAAACAATGAAAGCTTAACATGACTAATCAAACTAATGTTATTTATGTATTTGCAGCTAACGCGTGCGCATAATAAAAGTCCATGTTTTAATAAGTATTGAATCACCGTGACCCCACCACTTTTTAATGTCATTTGAGTTTATCCATGTTTCAATTAAGCAAATTATGTGAAATATTTTTTTTGTTTAATCTAATAAGTTAAGAAATTTTTTAAAATTGCAACTTAGGCTTATAATACTTATGTTACTAAGAGTTAACAGTTATAAATTTATGCGCATTTCTGTCATTAAAATATTTAAAAAGTAGTTCTTCTAATTCAAAGAAATATGGAGCAATCTGCAAACGAATTGAAAAAAAAGAATTCATCATGGTAGGTATTTTAATTAGTTGAAAAATTATTTCATAAAAACTAAAGCGTAGAGAATGAAAATCGTTTATTCACGTTTAAAAACTGATATTAAATTTTGATTTTTGATCGTGACAGTTTTTAATTGTGCAAAGATAAAGTTATCGAATAAAAATATTGAGAAACTAATAATATCTAAGCTTGAAGATCAGAAGCAAAACATTTTAAAAGAAACTGAAAAGCTACTAAAAAAATAAGAAGAGTTTTTTACAAAAATAATGAGTTCCAACACAATAATAACAGAAAGACTAAGTAATACTAATAGACAGATAAACTTAAAAAATAACTTAGTTTTAATAAATTCCGAGCTGAAATACTGGAAAAAAATACAAGTGACATTAAAGATAGTATTAACTTCCTTGGGAAAACATCAGAGAAATGCTCTTTCAATTTAATTTAAAGATTGATGAAGAAATAAATACTTTGAAAAAAAAAAACTGTCGATCTGCAAAAAAGATCTTGTCGCCATAATTTATTAGTGGATGGTGTTTCAGAACTACCGTTTATAACGTGGGATGACTGTGTTTGAGCAGTTAAAAGATTTTCAAAAACCAATTTGAAATAGGCGATGATAGAGTGATTTAGCGGGCCCTTTGAAAAAGAAGAATTAAAGACAAACTAACGAAACAATAGTCCTCAAACTCTTAAATTGTAATGATAAATGCAAAACTTTAACATCAGTGAAAAAACTTAAAAGCACTGGAACTTTTATCAATTAAGATAATTCAAAAAAAACAATGGTACATCGTAAAAAAATGTGGGAAGAAATTGAAAAAAGGTTAGTATGCAGTAATCAAATTTGATAAAATTTTTGTTAAAGATATGCATAAATAAAATAACGTTGTCGCAGAAATAAAAGGAGATTCTATAGTTCTCATAGGAATGGCTGAAGTTAGCGATTTTAAACACCAAGCTATTAATTTTTCTTAAATGAAAACTCTAATAGAAACAAATGAAAAAAAAGATCCTAATATTTGTCATGATTAAATACTAATTGCTTTTACTAATACATTAGTAATATAGAAGAATCTCTTTTTAATTCCAATAACGGCGAGTAATTTAAAATTCTTCACGTAAATATCAGAAGCATAAGTCACAACTTTGAAAAGCTTCTTATTAGAAGAAACTAAAAATGTTTTGAATACTATTTATTTAGCTAAATCTTCGATAATCACTAACGATTTAAAAACTAACGCGAATTTCTATCTTCCCCATTTTGAATTAACGTTTCAAGAGAGACATAAAATCAAACGCGGTGACTGAGTTCTTATTTACGTGAAGGAAACTATTGGGGATTACGTTAGGTATGATTTCAGCGATTTTGACGGAAATTAAGAAATTTTAACAAATGAAATCTTAAACAACAAATCTAAAAATGCATTACAATGACCACCTGACGCACAGTGGGGCAGAATTGCTTTGAAGCATTTCTGCCCCACTGTGCGTCAGGTTATAGATTTTATACAGTTTCATACAGGTTATAGATTTTATTTAGTTTTATACAGAATATAAAACCTTTTTTTTTTTTTTTACTTATTGAGCCGTTTTGAGTTTATTAGTGAAATGTCAGTTACATCAGCAGAAACCAGGTAAAAGCCAGGTCATGAACGCTTGAACTCTTGACTTTTTTTTTTTGTTTTTAAGATTAGTATTGAGCAAATTTAAACGAATCGAGCTAATTGAGATTTTAATAACCATGAGCGAGACTAGGTTTTTTCAAACCGAGACAAGACCGAGACGAGAAGTTAGTACTTCTCGCGAGACCGAGAACGAGACGAGACGAGAAATGTAACAATTTTTGAAAACAAATTTATTAAAATCCAAGTAAAAAAAAAAAAATGTAATCATGGTTTCGACAAATAGACACAAATGACATTTGTCAAATGTAAACAACTTTTTCAAATATTAATTCAGAATTTTTTTGCCCAACTTTTCCAACAAGACAATGTTTTCTCTGATTAAGATGATTTGTTTTACTTTTTCTTGGTGTAAGTTGTGTCTGGATGATCGGGCGACATTTCCACCTGAGCTAAAAACTCGCTCTGATTTAGTTGAACTTGCTGGAATAGCTAAAATTTGTCTAGCTAATGAAGAGAGTTCTGGCAATGTATTTGAATGCAATTTCCACCAATCAAGAATCGGAAAGTCTTTTTTGGCATCAGGGAGATATTCATACTGGCACATTTCGCTCAAAATAGGATTCAGTTCAGATGTTGGCTCTTGTGTTTCAAGTCTGACGTTTAACTTGCGCTTCAGTTTTGAATTAAGGAACAATTCTGCCAAAAGGACTCTGGCAACAGGTTGGCACTCAACATTATCCTTAACCTGTGAGGCTAACCATTCTTTTGTTGTTTGAAATTTTTTGAAGAGCTGTAAGTGAAGTCCCTTTAAAGCAGGATTTAAGTAGTTTGCTGCAGCACTCAATAAGTTTCCAGTGTGACAAAGAGGAAATCTTTTCTCAATGCAGCTTTTCAATTTTTTTGCATACAAGACACCGTAGCCATTTTTTCCATCCGTCTCAATAAATTGATCAATTTTGTCATGGATTAAGTAAGGAGAATCGGCGACAGTGTTAATTGTTGGAATAGACTCAGCCGACCACGTTTTTGTAGCTTCTTTAAGTGGTGCCAAAATTTCTAATGCTCCCTCGATTGATTTCCACTGTGATGCCCTGATGGTCTTTGAAAAGAAAATATCTTCATTTGCACATAAGCTGATAATTGCACTCTTTAGATGTAGGACTGAAGCCATGCAATCCAGTTCACTATTCCATCTTGTGTCAACAGATTAGCGTAACTGTCTAAAATGATTCCTTGAGCGTCTGCTTCTGATTCAAGCAACTCAGCTGCAACTGTTGACTGGTGAGTTAAAGTAGCCAAATCTTTGCATGTTTGCAACGCATCATCCATTCCAGCAGTCATTCCAAATAAGTCTCGAACTGTACATTGCAAAATATGATTGTTGCACAAGTATTGGTCAAGGTACTTTGACAATTTGACTGCAAGTTTCGAGTTTCTTGCCTGGTCGTTTACGCAGTACATTGGCAAATCAGCAGGCAAATTTAGTTCTTCTAAGAAAGAATCCAGCTTTCCTTCAATTAAGATATCTGTGTGTCTGCCTGGACACTGTTGGACATGTGGTGTCCAGTGAGGTAGTCTCCAATTTTCGTCAATAGCATGAAAAGTCCAAGAAATGTAGCTGTCCTGAGCTCAAGAAGTCCAAAGGTCAGAAGTAAATGCAGCACTTTATAGATTTGGCGTAATCTCCGTTATTATGCTCTTCGTTCCAGCTTGAACTTCTCTTGACCGAATTGAAAGCTTTCTTGAATATGTTGTTCTGTGATGAAGGCTCAGTTTAGGGTTTGCAATGTCAAACAATTTCTTGAAACCTCTTCTTTCTACTGCTGAAAAGGATGCCAGATCAGTGCAAAAGTAATCCAGCATTGCAGAGTCAAACTGTTTGTGAATGGAATTGTCTTTGTCATATTTGGACTTTGTTTCAAGCATTTTGACCATGGTTCGTTGTTTCTTCTTAGGAGGAGAATACTCAAAGTAATTATGGCTGTGTTTTTTTTTGAGGTGATGATGAAGTCCGCTTGTGTTTCCATCTTTTGTTTTCAAAGACTTTTTGCACGCCTTGCATTCAGCACCGTCACTTGTTTTTTGAAAATATCTCCAGATTTTGTTTTTTTTTGGTGACATTTTTGATCGTTGAAATGAGGCAAGAATATTTCTTTTCAATATGAACAATATGTGTCAAGTTGAATTCCACTGGTAAACTAATGAAATTAAGTCGAAAGTGCACCAATTTATACAAAAAAATTTTGTATTTAAAATCTAATTAAAAATATTGAAAATCTAATTAAAATTTTTTCATTAGATTTTTTTAAAAAATCTAATTAAAAAATCTAATTAAAAATTTAATTAAAAGTTTAATTTGTTTTTGTCAAAAACAAATTAAATTTTTAATTAGATTTATTTAAACCACGGAGTCAAAATATTAATTAATTAAAAAAACAAATTATTAAGCATTTTGTAAATTATAATAATTTTTAATTTGGAAAATAATATAAAAATTAAGTCTCATCTACTTCTCGCGAGAATTTTCTCGTTTCTCGTGAGAAAAGTCCCATTTCTCACGAGAAACGAGAACGAGACGAGATCTCACTCGTGGTTAAATTTTAAGTAATTTTTTTTGCTTGACTTTTTAGATTAAATTCAAATTATTGTAATTTATTTAGTAAATCGATTAGAACACGTTTTAAGACTTTTTATTCTTGCAAACTTTTGATTTTTTTTATTTTATTGTTTTTTATCACTTACCGTTTTTTTTAATAATTTCACTCGAAATTACTCGAAAATATTCTAAACGTTATAAACTTCTTACAGTTGTAAATAAATGTTTATAAATTTATGAAGTAACTTTTCCAAAGTGTAACAAGTGTCATTAAAAAAATTATTCGACTTAAAAATCCAAAACAAAACAAAAAATTATTTTGTCCAGTTTTAAAGCTATTCTGCCCCTCTGTGTCATTCTCTACGCTTTAGTTTTTATGAAATAATTTTTCAACTAATTAAAATACCTACCATGATGAATTCTTTTTTTTCAATTCGTTTGCAGATTGCTCCATATTTCTTTGAATTAGAAGAACTACTTTTTAAATATTTTAATGACAGAAATGCGCATAAATTTAAAACTGTTAACTCTTAGTAACATAAGTATTATAAGCCTAAGTTGCAATTTTAAAAAATTTCTTAACTTATTAGATTAAACAAAAAAAATATTTCACATAATTTGCTTAATTGAAACATGGATAAACTCAAATGACATTAAAAAGTGGTGGGGTCACGGTGATTCAATACTTATTAAAACATGGACTTATATTATGCGCACGCGTTAGCTGCAAATACATAAATAATATTAGTTTGATTAGTCATGTTAAGCTTTCATTGTTTTTGTTCACCAGATTGCTTGTTTGCTTGTATTTTTTGTTGTTGGTAAACTGTTTCATGTGAAATGAAGCAAAACAGATTATAATGAACTTGATTAAGTGTAAGATTTAATAGATTTTGAAGTAGTAAGTTCGTTTTACTGTGATCAGCAAAGTTTTATTATTAGCAAATTTAACACATTATATTAATTTATATTTTAGAAGAACTAAAATTTTTGAAAGATTTTGGTAAGTTGTTAATACTCCTCCTTTTTATAATATTCTTTTCTATATTATTTTATAACACTTTTCTATACTATTTTATAATACTCCTCATTTTTATATTCTCGAAAATATTTATCTCTATTACCTATCATTAAAATATATATATATATATATATATATATACATATATATATATATATATATATATATATATATATATATATATATATATATATATAATAGTTTCGAATGGGGTACTTGTCGCAAAAATAGGTCCGCAAATAATGGCGAGTAATCATCAGCAAAAGTTATCAAGAGCATGTAGTATTTGTGGATATCTTTTAAGAAAAGACAGTTTAAATAGTGTCAAAAATTGATCAAATATATAAATATATATGAAAGGTTCTCAGAGTATTTATCAAGAGAAAACGTGTACGAAGTGTTTTACTACTCTTAGAAACATTAAAAAAAGCCATCTGTTATGATGGCTCTTTTTAATGTTTACACAAACATTACAAATGTTTTTGTAATGTTTTTGTAATTCCTAAAATCATATACAAAAACATATTGTAAATAGTAGTATACTAATAAAATCTAAAGATGTAAGCATGATGAAGAATGAGCTAAGACAATCATACTATAAAATTTGAAATTCTTATAATAAAAGTAGACTTTTAAGTGATAAGACCATCTAATAGTGTAATAAAAAGAAATAAATTCAAGTATTAATGGAAATAAAAATAAACTACACTAGAGTAATAAAATGAATGAAATACAAATAAGTTGATTTTGTTGACTTAGTAATATTGCATTTTTTATGTTTTTAAAAAAAATCTTGAAATAATTTTTAATTAAATATTCTATTAAAAGAGATTTATTAAAATAAAATGTGAAATAAATATACTTAAGCGGTTTAAATAAATATCACTACTGCAGGTAAATATTCTCAGTTATAAAATATATGCATAAATGGGAATCTGTTTTAAACTTTCTATAGTACTTTGACATGAATATCACATCACGATGATATCATGCAAAAGTTTCAGATTATTTTGATTATTGCATTAAAAATAAAAACAAAAATGGTTTTTCAGAAATTTAATATAAAATTTATTTTTTTGTTCTTTCAGAAATGCTTGAAACACTGAAAAAGTTTTATCTTGAGACTTGTGGAAAAATAGACGAAATTGTGCACTTAATAAAAGCTCCAGCTAAAGTTGAACTTTTAAGTAAATTCATTGAACTGACTGTAGTTGATGCAGGTGAAGTGGAAAAAGATACTGTAAATATTGCTGAGCGAGAGTTATTTCTTCGGAGACAAATGACTTATAAGCTAATCAAGTTTAATGAAGTGTTTTCAAAGGTACTATCTTTACTCTTAATATCTGGTGTTGCTGGAATTGGTAAAACATGGTTGCTCAATGAGTGCCTACTCGGCTGGGCCAGCTACCTTATGGGAAACTGTGGATTTTGTTCTTCATATTGAATGTAGAAAGTTAAATCAGTTTTAAAATATCAGTAACATAAAGGAGCTCCTTAATGTTTTTTATAAAGATATTTTTCAAGAGTGCAATGTTTGTAATCATTTCTCTATATTATTTGTGATAGATGGGTTGGATGAGTTTGCTTACTTAGATGAACTAATAAATCACAATTCTCGAAATCCAAACAAACCATCCATTGTTAACTGAATATTCAAAAACATTGCATTGAATATTCAAAAACATAAGTGTGTTGTTGCTGGAAGAGTTGGAGCTATATATAGATACAAAGACAGAGTATCAAAATGTTCAGACAAGTTTTCTATTCAAATATAAAAAATATAAAAAATAATGGGTTTAAATCACAAGGGAATAAGATTAGGGAGTATATTGAAAAATTTGGCAACAAAAGAGAAACTATTAAAAGTGTTATTAAAGAGTGTTACTATGCTAAAGCCATGAAATCTGTTCTGTTTTATTTATCAGCAATGTGTTCAATTATTGCTTTAACTGATTCTTATTCCTTCAACACTATGACTGAGTTGTATTGCTGTATTTTTTTATACTTTTTTCAAAAACACATTTGCAAAACCGATCAAACAGTTCATAGTATGATGCAAAGTGAGAGTAACAAGCAACATGTTTTAAGAGTTTGTAATATTGCTTGGGAGTTGTTCAATCAAGAAAAAATTATTTTCTCCCAAGATGAAATTAAAGGTACTTTCAGTGACTTTGATAAAGTTGAAGATGAACTTTTGGGTTTCATTGAAAGAGTTGAATCACAACTTGGTTTTCAATATCAATTTTCTCACCTCACTTTAATGGAGTTTTGTGTTTATTTAAGTCCAGCAGAGATTTCATTAACAAAAAGTTGCTTAGCTGTTTGCCTATGATCTGCGGGCTAGCAAATGAAAACAAAAGATGTTTTGTGAGATTTCTTCCCAATTTAAAGAGTTCAATAGAAGAAAGAAATTCATAGCTTAATGCTGCACTTGGTAAAATCATTTAAAATGTTAAAGAAATTATAAAATAGTACACTTTGTTTTGAGCTTTTATTACTTTTTGGCTATAATGAGTTCTAGTTTTTGTTCCCCTTAAATTTTCTTGTAAATTTAATTACGAAGTATTTCTGTCATATTTAATGCTATTCTTTTAAATTTTTTATTATTTTTTCGAGAATAAGCAGAAGAACGACTAAGTTATGAAATGTTTTTATTGAAAATAAACCTGACAGTTGGACATTAAAAAAGAATAAGCATGTTAGCTCAAAAAAGTTAGCTCTCCAAATTTATTTTAGCGCACATATTAAACAAAAATTTTCTTAACTGTGAGATTTCTTACTATTTTTTAACTTTGATATCTTTGTTGTTCAATTTAATGAGTTTTTTATTATTACTTTTAAACAAGGTGACTGTCTTTATGAGGTTAAAAATATCAATTGACTGAAAAAAATGTAGTTGTAATTCTACTTTAAAATATTTTGATTGTCTTTGTTAAGTTAAAAATATCAATCCACTTAATAAAAGCAACAAAAGAATCACGACTACCAAAAATTTGTTAAACTTACATAACAGGATAAAAACATTTTAAAAGGGGGATAACTTATTCAATATTTAAAAATAATTAATAAAACAGATGTCATCTCAACTCATTTGAAGTTACCAAAAATACTTTTTTGTCTTTTTTATTATTAAGCTTCAAATTGCTTCAAATTGTTTTTAAAAAATGTTTTTAAAACAGGTTTTTAGAAGAACAACTTTTAAAATAATTTGGCAAGAAAAATATGTTAAATATTTTTTTTTTAAATAATCCTTCGTTTTAACAGTTTAAAGGAAATTGGCATCACATAATCAATGACTCTTCCACCAGAGTTAATTTAATAATATATATTTAGATGTTCTTATATTCGTTAACATTTATTTTTGTTTTTGATTTTATGTTTTTTATGTTATAATGTTTGTTAACTTTGCAAAAATATCTAACTCTAAATAATTGCTGAAGTAAACAAACTCATCACCTTTGAATAAATTAAAATATATAAGTATTAATAAGCAATACATGTATCCTCTAATTATATTTATATGCATATCATTTTACAATGAAAGTTTTCTCTTTTTTGCTTCTATTTTCTTAAATATATATCAAAATAAGTAAAATAAGAAAAAATATCAATTTTTGATAAAAAGATTTACATCAGCGTTTAAAAGATAGGTAGCGTTTTAAAGTCTTATCGCTTTTGTAGGTAGTTTTATTGTTTTTTACCATGAAAAAACAACAATTTTGAATTTTTGACATCATTTCAGTACCAAAATGTAATTAAAATATGACAAAATATGGATTCCTTATTACTAGGGAAGAGTTTTGATTGTTAAAGTCAAAAATATTGTTTTACCATTTTCATCTGTTTTTTTGCGAAGCGCAGGTTAAATTTATTTCTTCTCTTTTTGTTTTCATTCCTAATTTAAAAAAAAATTATTTTTTAAAATAAAATTTCATATTTTGTGCTTTTTTTTTTAGCCATTGCACCAAAATTGGGAATTCATTATAGTAAGAATTATTTGTTATTTCATGTTGTTAGAAATTTTTACCTGATCAATGCATTGAAAATGTGATTGCTTTCTTTTCTTGAAATTTTTTTCGATTCGTTTACTCGCAACAAGTTAAGAGTAATTGATGAATTCGACTTCTTTGCTTTATTCATTTTCAAAATGCCATGGAGCATTTTTAGCTTAAAATGACCTACTTTCGCTTTTCGACCTAATGGCTAAGATCAAGTGTAGTATCGTAAGGCACTTCCAATATTGGTGACCAATGAGGTGAGCCAATGTGTTGAGCTGAAGGCACTAACTTAGGTCTTAGAATGCTGAGCCGAGTAGAGGACCAAGGTTTTTATTTGTTGTTTCTTTTTTTGCCAATGTTCGCTCATTTTTTTCGATAGCCTAGAATCCTCAAGGCAGATCCGTCAGGGTGATTATTACATCTATCACTAAGACGATAAATGGGGTGAGTAGGCAAGCTTCGAACATCCCACCTTCCAAAGCTGCCCATGGCTGATGAGAAGTAAAAGAAAAGAAAAAAATAAAATCACCTACTTTCTATATCAGGGTTCAAACCAGAAAAAAGAGGAAGAAATACTTTTGAAAAAAGTTTCAATAGGTGAAAGGAAAAAGATTTTTGTGACATAAAGATTTTAGGTTTGTTTTACGAAAAAAATGATTCTCAGATGAATCTCAGTATATTATAAAGATTCAGTATTTTACTAGTTTGTTGTTAAAATGGTATTTTTGTCACTTGCATTCGTTATCCAGTTGGATTGTTTAGCCATTTTTATTTGTTAGTCTTATTTTATTATAATCTCCAATTTTATAATAATTTCAAGCTAGTGAGTTTTTGCTTTTCAGTGTCAGTTTTATTACTTTGTGGACTCGTCAGAAAGCAGTGATTTGTTATCAATCTATACGCTATCATTAGACTTTTATTTAGGATTAGTTTTAAATAGTTTAGGAATATATATCAAAAAGTGAAAAATATTTATATTAAAAATATTTCATTTTATTTCCTAATGAGTTTAATATTGTAAACTTTAATTGAAGTATTCGTCGTGTGGTTTGACTTGAAAAGTGTTGAATTAATGATTTCACTTAATTCGATGGATTTCTTTGTCAAAATTAGTTTTTGACAAAAGCCCATCAGCAGATTTTTGAGAATTGTTTGCGCTTATGTTTTACTTTACTACCCGTCAAAAATAGACTTCATTCGGCCTTATCAGATACACACAAAGAATCTCTTATTCAAGTTTGATGTAAACTCTTTCGTCGAAACGAGCTCTACTTTCTGAAATTACCGCGCCCCCCTCCTCCTCTCTTTCCTCACTTCTTCAGCTTAAAGGATGCATCTGCGTTAGTATCAACCAACAACTTTAATTTTTAAATTAAATATTAAAATAGAAAAAAGTAAGAAAATCAATATAGAATATTTCTTTAAAAGAAACCTCCCATTTATTTAATTTTGGACAATTGAAAACTCACATAAAATATAAAAATAAGGAAAACATTGCATTCCGTCTTAAACAGAAATTGAACAGGTAAATTTTTCATTTCTTTTCAAAACTCCTAATTGTTCTAATACTTTTGCCATACGTTCAAAATTATGGTCATAATGCAACTATCACTGGCCAGGTGTAACCTTTGTTCTTTAAGCACTCAACCACTATTTTCACTTTATTATTATATTTTTTGAGAATGAGTCAAAGGAAGAGGGAAATTTATTTTCGTATTTATCATGGACGGTTTCAAAGCATTTTACAGTTCTATAATTGATGCCAGTCAGAAAGAATCCACGACATTCGGAATATCTTCCTTTCATATTAATAATTTAGTTTAAACTGATTTAAAAGATGAATTGTGCCTACTTACCTTTTTTCATTCATCAGTTTTATTTATTGTAGGAATTGCAGCTGATATTTCAGGTTCAGGTATAAGCTGATTAGCATCAAAAGTGTAGATACAAATAAAGTTTTAACGCTGAATTATTTAGAAGTGTTGGAAACTTTATCAATTGCCGAGTGGCCTTGAACAAAACCGGAATCAGTTTGCCACCACTATCACTTATTCGGTCTCTCGATCGATTGGAGACAGCGCTGCTGTGCAAACTATAGAATGTTACTGTTGACAGGAGAAGAAGAGAAGAGAAAAAATAAAACTTGTATCCAAGAACACTTAGATGTTTATACTACCATCCCTCTCCGGAGAACTTGGTTGGCAGTGCTAACTGTGATGTCATACTATACGACATCACAGGTAACCAACTGTTCCTACAATGACACACTTCAAATAAATTATATAAACAAGAAGTTTTTTTGCTTTCTATTAATAGAAACAAAACAAATCATATATCATTTTCAAAAAATAAATATTTGCCGTAAAGCAAATATTTATTTTTTAAAAATGATCAAATAAATTTTTTTAAAGTTATGTCTGCATCAACAAAAACTCGTCTTTTTAACTCAAGCACTTGAATAATTTATTAGTCAGAAGTAATTAATATTTTCGGTTAATCGTCCCACGTTTGTGTATTTTAGGTAAAGCCAATTCTTTTACCTCATTTTGTTGAGATTTTTTTTGACTTCACTTACGGAGTTAAAGTCAATTCTCGTTTAGTTCATCGAATGTCCGGTTGAATTGAAACATTATCTTCTTGTTTTGTATTACGTTCAATAACTCTTCCGCTTTTGCAGTTGTTTGTTTATGAGTTTTCAGATCATGCTGCACAACTGGCTTGGAGACTTTTAATTTCTGTGGACCGTTTCCCCATGATTTACCTGACATTTTCAAAAATAGAGGAACTAAGGGATGAAAAAACCAACAAAAAATCAATATTTTTTTTTATACTAATATTATAAAATAATGCTGTTATTTCATAAATTTTACCAGCATCCTAATGCAATTTTGGTAGGCTTCACAAACCATTACTGAAAATTTGTTTTGCCATATTCTGTTATATATCTGGTGAGTATTTACTGCCTCTCGTATATAACAGAAGTCAGGAAATAAAGCTTGATAAAAGCTTTCTCTCAATCTTAAAGACTGAATTTTGCATTGTTAACAAAAACCCAATGATAACAAGAAACCAACTTGGTATTCAACTTGTTTTTGTTTTTTTTTAATTTGTCTTTTCAAAGAAGCGTAATTTTTTCAAAGGTAAAGAAGTAGTCAAAGATGCTGCGTATTTTTTTAAAAAATGGTTTCTGGCAATAATCCAATTCAACGAAAAATATTAAATATCTCTCATCGGATCTTTTGGTCTCATTAAGATGTTGACGGTTTTGAAGCACCCTCTTGTATATTTTTTGTTAAATCATTCGTTGATAACAAATACGCCAGTATAATTATTATCACAAAAATCTCTATCGCATTGTTAATGAATTTATCACCATTTTTTGTCTCTTGAATTCGATCAAAAATATTAATTAATATGAGTAATTATTACAAACTCCCACCTTTTTTGAAAATGTAACGAGTTCAAGTAGTCAAGTAAAAGAGGGTTGTGTTTACAAAATTTGACAAAATATGATGTTCTATAAATGCGCTCTCTTTTTCAACAGCAATTTTCGTTGCTCTTTTGATATTGGGAACGAATAAAGATATTTAAAAAAAAACTAAATATGATATTCATTACACATTTTTAGCAAATAATTCTTCAAGCGTTCCTCGTAATCATGTAATTCGCATTTGAAGATGATTACCGTTGGCTAAAATGTTGAACAACTTTTTTAAGTTCAAATTGCTTTTTGTTTCCTTCGATATTTTGACGGCGGTAAAAGTAAGGTATGAATTTTTTTTTTTCGCAGACGATTGTCATTCTTCTTCGTTTAAATAAACTATATCCATGCTTTGAGTTCTAAAAAAGTGCTTCCAAATACAGTTGATTTTATTGATTGTTGGACAAAGAGGTGGAGTAGGTGTCCAATTCGAAGTCAATAATATCTGATTCTAAACCTGAGGCGGACAACCCATGGCTTTTCGCATACACTTGTCAGAAGAGCGGTTTTTTGAAAAAGTGCGGCTTTTTGCTCGATACCTTCTCTCATCATATACAAACAACGGATAGAAAAATAAAGCACAAATACTAAAAAAAAAAGCCACGAGAAAAAACTTTGCTTCTTTAATGTAAGTAACAAAAGAACATTATAATAGTAGTTTATAAGATATAAAAAAACAGCAGGTAAGAGTTGTAAAGTGTATTTAGAGTTGCAGTTTTTGGCTATTTTTGTATTTGATGACCTCTGTAACATCTCAAAGGCATACATTTACAAGTCTTGCTAATTTTTTAATTTAGAAAGTTTTAAACATTTTGTTTTCATTTGTTGACCAAAGATCCTGCAGCTTTCTGGACACTGTAAACCAAAGTTTTATATTCGGTTTAAATCTTTGATTATTAAAGCTCTTGCTACCAGTTTCAACAGAGCAAACGTTTGCTCTAGCTAAACTTGTGACATGTGACTTGCGGCTTGCGGCTTGCGGAGTGAAAGAAACTTATTATTTCTTTTCATAAAATCAGAATGCCATTGCTCACCGGCTTTACTATTTTTATCCCAGGACGCTGGATATTTTTTATCATTTGGATATTTTTTGTCATAGCCTTTTAAGCTGTGGTATTTCTTTAAGGATTGTAAATCAATATAAGATAGCAACAGCAAAATTTTACCAAGACCATCATCATCAGAAATTTGTATAACCAATCACTTGACAGAGTATCATAACTTAGACCTTAATAGTTTTCAAATAGGTACAAGGAGGCCCTAGTTACACGAACCTCCCCTTAGTATTAATTGTATCAACTTAAATTACTATTGTAATTTAAGTTGATACAATCGTTATTGTTAATATATTGCCAAAGTTCTACAATTTCCAAAAAGATTTAGCTTTTAATGGTTTCAATCAATGATCATAAACAAATGGTGTGACGTGTTCAATTTTAAATTTGCGGTTGTCTATATCTAGCTTCTTTGATTTTTGAATTATTTAACAGGTTTTTTTTCATGTTAAAAAAGTATGTCATGTGCAAGAATCTTGTTTGTTATTTTTTTCTTTATTTGTTTTAAGATTTTTATAACTAATGTATATAAGGATATTTTAAAGAGATCAGACTTGCAGTAATTAGAAAAGATACTCCTGAGAAACTCCTGAGTGCTACAAGATGGACAATAGAGGGAAAAATGTGCTAATTAATTTAGCATCAGGGTGGAAAAAGTTTGCTCAAGCAACTTGTTTAAGTGTTCATATCATTGGTTATATTGATCTTGATGATAAAAGCGATGAGTTAAAGCTAGAATCATTTCTTGAAGAGCTCATTATAAGGATTCAGTCAAATTATATGATCTTAATTGAAAAAGCTTTGACAGTTATTGGGAAGTTAGATATTTTAAATGAAATAAAGTTGCTGCGTAAGTAATGACTAATTTTATAAATTTATTATTTTACTTTACCTTTTTTGAAGAGCTTTTTTGTTGTTGTCATTATTTGAATACTTTTAAAATAGTACAGTATTTAAAATTTTACAATATTTATATTATACAGTCTCATTTAAGTTATATCAACAGTTACAGAGATATTCATTACTTATGTTTAAAGTTTTACTTTTTGAGTTTAGGAAAATTCAATTTTCGTTTTTTGGGTTTTTAATTTATTTTTATTTGTTTGATTTACAGACTATTAGCTGTTTTTAAAGTTTTTTTTTTAAAAAATTGTATGTTTGATGAAAGTATATTAGAAAATAACTCATTCTAAACCAGTTTTTCCAATTTATTCTAGTTTGCACCACCTAAATAATTTATACAAAAATGGCATTCTAAGCAATAATTGAATTAACTCACCTACTTCGAAAATAGATATAACGGCCCGATGGTTTGTTGTGTTAGTTTCTACATATTCATATTTTTATACCTGCATTTGGTTAAACACAATTCATCGAGAAAATATGAAATCCTAAAAGTTGCTCAACCCAAATTTCAAAAACTTAAGTCCAGT